>NC_068437.1:6911135-7084911 GCF_023373465.1 Oncorhynchus keta
ACCGCCACTACTTGTCTTACCGGAGGCAGCTGCTCTATTTTGCCGATGCACCGTCAACTCCGCCAGCTGTACGTTATCATAAGATGTTACAGTTTTTAATGCCCTTTGGTAGGATATTCTTGATCGGAGCTCATCCATTTTGTTATCCAATGATTGCACATTGGATAACAGGACTGACGGTAGAGGGGGTTTACTCATTCACCTACAAATTCTCAGAAGGCAGACGGACCTCCGCCCCCATTTTCTTTGTCTCTTCTTCACGCAAATGACGGGGATTTGGGCCCGTTCCCAAGAAAACAGCATATCCTTAGCGTCGGACTCATTAAAGAAGAAATGTTTTGTCCAGTTCGAGGTTCTGATGTCCAGAAGTTGTTTTTGGTCATAAGAGACAGTAGATTTTGTACAAAATAACTTTAAAAATAAGTTAAACAATGCAAAAAATGAACAAAATAGCACAGTTGGTTTGGAGCACGTAAAATGGCAGCCATCCCCATTCTTCACTGCTGTCCTTCTTGCACACGCAGACCACTGGGGGATGAGTATGGTGATGTGTATTTCTTGATCCAGCAGGTTTTGGACATATTCTTTCACCTCTTTGTATACGGGTTTCAGAATGGAGCTGTTTCTTCTCTGGACAGGCATGCCATCCTACAAGTTGAGTTTTAGGATTCAGATTTGGAATACAGCCGATGTCGCCATCTTCTTGTGTGAACATCAGATTCCTCATACATCATTCATCTTACCATTTCCTGCTCCTCTTCCTGTAGATGTTCAAAAGGGGGGTGCTGTTTTCCACTGGACCCAGCTAGTACATTATTTTATTTTCATGTTGTTTAGGATGGAGCGGTTGTGTGGTGTAGAAGGAATGCATTACTGGACTTACTCAAAGGCTTCTTCTGACTGCCAGGTATATTGATTATAGGTCTGATATCAGCTATTTTCTCTACCCAGTCCCGCAGTGTTGTGTGGAGTGGAATCTTTACCATCTTGGAGGTTCCACAGGGCACATACACGAGGCATGGAAACAGCTCCCACACGTCTAGGCAGTGGTTCTCAATGTCTGGCTTGAAAATCATTGTTCCTCCTTCTGGCCAGGCTCTTATTCTGCATTTCACCTCTGCTATTTAACCTGAATGAATGGGGAGTCATTTCTTTCCCACTTTCACAACACAGCTCTGACATGTATTCATGTGTCATAACTTTTTTATGGCTGCAGGGGCAGTATTGAGTAGCTTGGATGAAAAAGTGCCCATTGTAAACGGCCAGCTCCTCAGTCTCAGTTGTTAATATATGCATAGTATTATTAGTATTGGCTAGAAAACACTAAAGTTTCCAAAACTGTCTAAATATTGTCTGTGAGTATAACAGAACTGATATTGCAGGCGAAACCCTGAGGAAAATCAAAACAGGAAGTGGCTTCTATTTTGAAAACCCCATGCTCCATAGCCTCCCTCTGCTGGATTTAAAGGTATATGAACCAGATTCATTTTCCTATCACTTCCTCAAGGTGTCAGTCTTCCGACATAGTTTCAGGCTTTTATTTTAAAAATGAGCCAAAACGATAACATCACGTCAAGTGGTCACATGAGTTTTGCTCACGCAACAGAAATTGGACAGCCATTGTTTTCCCCTATCCTACTGTGAAAGACCTTTGCGGTTGATATATTATCGATTATATATTTTAAAAACAACCTGAGGATTGATTATAAAAAATGTTTGACATGTTTCTGTGAACATTATGGAAACTATTTGGAATTTTCGTCTGAGTTGTCGTAACCCCTCTTTCCTGTGGATTTCTGCACATAACGCGACAAACAAACTGAGGTATTTTGGATCTAAAAATAATCTTTATGGAACAAAAGGAACATTTGTTGTGTAACTGGGAGTCTCGTGAGTGAAAACATCCAAAGATGATCAAAAGTAAACGATTAATTTGATTGCTTTTCTGATTTTCGTGACCAAGCTACCTGATGCTAAGTGTACTTAATGTTTATTGTGTGATCGATAAACTTACACAAACGCTTGGATTGCTTTCGCTGTAAAGCATAATTTAAAAATATTTCACAACAGGTGGATTAACAAAAGGCTACGGTGTGTTTTCTTATATTGCACTTGTGATTTCATGAATACAAATATTTATAGTAATATTTATTGTATGTAGCGGTTATTGATTACACTTATCCCGATATCGGGATTGCAGCCATAACAAGAATGGAATGGCAGAGACCATGGTTTCAACAGCTCTCTCTTCAACATTCATCACATCACTTAGCAGAGCACTGAGAGTGACACCATCAGATTGTTAGTGGTTTTCAATTTGATCAGTTCCTCTATGACATGAAAGCCTAGTAGTGGGCAGTCAACACAAATCTGACTGACTAGCATAGGCAAATGAATAGCCATTCACCCATGTTCAGTACACAAAAGCTCCAGGAACACTTCTATCCATGCATCAAAGAGGACAGCAGTGCCGTTAGCTGCAATCACGTGGAGCTGGCCATCAGTTAACAAAGTCTCAAGGGTTTGGATCTAAACACTTGGCAAAGTGTTGTCTGCCAAGGCACTCACTACAATGCTAAACTCTGCCCCTGTGTCTAACATCATCTCTGCTTTGACTCCATTGACTAGACATGAGACCATACACAATTTCCAATGAGCTGTGTGACGCGTTTCACCTTGGGTGTCTTAGGCTGAGTGTGCTGTGGTGGTGTGGCTGTTTGTTCAGTCTTCACACAGTTGACATGGCGTGGGGACATTTTGTTTGCAGTGGTCACGGTCTGTCCCTCGCCAGCGACCTGGACCCGATTCCCGACATATGTCTCTTCAGGCAGTCAACGGCTCCGTGTCCTTCTTGACCACAGCCGAAGCAGTGAGGGCAGCTTTCATTTCCCTGCTTGGCACATTCTTGACTGACCTTTGTGTTGGCCCTGTCTGTCGTCTGCAGCTCTGGATGGTGAGGAAGGAGCATATCCCTGCTCATTGCCTCTTCTCTGTGCTTTGGAGGATGGGCGTATCCCTGGGCCTCAGAGCTCATCTGACCCCTGGAGGGCAAGAGATGTGAGTATCCCTGGGCCACACCTGCAGCAGGTTTTATCATTTTCTCCAGGTTTTGAGACAGGGCCAACAGTTGCGCCCAGCTCCTGGATGGCTGTGTGGTTGGCCTTCACTTCAGTGTCAACCTGAGTGGGGGAGACTGGTCACATTGTTCACTTTCCCCATGTTTCTGTGCTTAGCTGACATTTGCTGGTCTGTGTCTAGCACTGCGACCTAGGAATTTCTGTATATCTGCTTCCTCACTGGCGGATTTTGTTATCTTGTCAAGGATGAAGTCATCAGTCACAGTCATCAGATATGTATTTCTTGATGTCATCTTCGATTTTGGTGAATTTTTCACTGGGACCTTGGTAAAGTGTGTGGAGAAACCCTGCACCAGCTTCTTGTCATAGAAGATTTAAAGTGTCTACAGGGCAGCAGTGCTGCAACATCAGTAACCCTCACCAACCTAGATACCTGTTCTGCAACAAGGGGTGCTGCAGGCTCTGTCCAATTGCTCACAATGTCTTTGGTTAGTGTCGTGTTGTTGTTCTCAGTTGGTGTAGTCTCATTGTCTTTGGTTGTTAACAGTTACTCAAGGTGCTCATGCAGGTGAAGCAGGCAGGACAAGCCCTCATCCGCCAACTTCAGCAGCTTCTCACCCTTGATATAGTCAGTGACGTAGTCGAAGAATTCTGGTTTGTTGGGCTCCGATGCCTCTGGAATGTTTCTCTCACTCTGTCTAGTGCCACTGCTAGTGTGTGCAGCTGGCTTCCATTCAGTGATGTTAACTGTTTCTGGATGTTGCAGATAATCTTGCGATGCGTTGCCATCTTGACTGGATGCCTGATGTCGTACTCTGCTCTCTGATGACTCACAAAGTCCTCTCTGCAGCTCTGATGTCAGCATCTCTGTGTTGTAGGATCAGCAACCTGTCAGATGGCGTCACGATCCCAGACGAGCCCTCAAATGTTACCGGCCTGAATCTGAAGGTTGACTGTAGTGATAAAGAGAAATGGACAGAAAACGTATCATCTTCACAGTTCTGACGCCATCTTTATTCTGAAGAATGATATGCGCGCTTGGCCAGAACTTGTTGTTTCCCCCACTACCACAATGCATCATCGCCATCTATTGGACGGATGGACTAACTACTGCTTACGCATGTAGAAAATACATGTTGATAAGACAAATTTTTCTTTAAAAAAATAAAGGGTTGCCTGTTTTTAGTGACTTGAGTTTTTCAACACATTACACGAACATGGACAATGCTTGTAAATGTTGGCATGTGTGGATCTGTACTCCTGCGAGAAAAGATTAGGACACAATGTAAGATCTCTGCCAACAGATCCCAGACATGGAGAAATTGTTATTTTATCCAGTCAAAGTTTTCTCAGTAATTTTTATCATATTTAGCCTGCCCAGTTGGAGCCCTGGATTTTCCCTCAGTCAAATATGGTGGAGAACATCTGAGATTTGGAAAGATGTCCGGTATGGCGAAATGTTTAATGATGGTTGTGGTGCTTAAACCACTAGGAAAAAACACAGAGGAAACTTTGACAGGAACAGTTTCTCCATGTCTGGGACCGGTCTGCTACACTATACAAAACAAGGCTTGCAGAGTAGCTAGATATTAGTAGTATAAAGATATTACATTTTTGAGGCCCTGTCTGCCAGGCATGCCAACTGGCTCTTCAGGTCCCGTGGCTTGGTGTTATGTTGCCATCTGTAATCTGCCTGAAATGTAGAAATGTTCCATTATTATCATGCTCCATTCATATCACTATTCATATGAACTCATCTAATGTCACATCCCAGTAATAGATTGATAATTGTTATTCAATTCCATAAAGTGCTTCTAAAGACTTTTCGGGCATACCTTATATAGCACTTTTCTGGCCAACTGGTGGTTTAATTCGATCTGTCCTTCAGGTGACAGGTAAGAAAATTGAGACAGACCTGACCCTGTAAAAGTAATTGAATGATTGATCGATGGCCAGGGTGCTCTGGAGACCAGTCCGTCGAGACATTCTTTGGCAAATAGTTTACGCATCGCCTCCAACTGGCAGAGCATCATCCCCTGCCAAATCCCACTGTTGCCACCGTTGTGCGAGTCCGTCTGGCCTGGCCCTGCAATACCCCTGAGAGACCATGATGACATTCAGACATTCCATCATTGTCCTCAGAGCAGGCACCTGTTGGGGAAGCTGAACGGTGGCTGTGGAGAGTTCTGTTATGTTGGCATGTTAAAGCATCCCTTCTCACTGTGCACAAACATCATTCAATGTCTATTCCATGTTGGTTCCACATCATTTAACTTCTTTGGGATAGGGGGCATTATTTTCACGTCTGGGTGAAAAGCGTGCACAGAGTAAACTGCCTGTTTCTCAGGCCCAGAAGCTAAGATATGTAGATGTAGATAGACAACACTCTAAAGTTTATAAAACTGTTAAAAGTATGTCTGTGAGTATAACAGAACTGATATGGCAGGCGAAACCCCAAGGACAACCCCCCATTGTTTTTAATGGCTTGAACTTTAATTATAACCCAAGTCCTCCCAAAGTGCAGTTCCTAGGGTTTCCACAAGATGTCAACAGTCTTAAAGAGTTTCAGGTGTTTTTTCTTTTAAATGGGATGGCTCCCATTTTGGATTTAGTGATTCCAATCACGTGGAGGAAAGCGCGTTCTGTGTTGTTTATCTCCGGTAAAGACAATAACGATTATCTGTCTTAAATTGTATAGTTTATTTGCATATTAGGATACCTAAGTATTGATTATAAACGTTTCTGACTTGTTTAGAAAAGTTTATTAGTAACGTTTTGGATTCATTTTGTATGCATTTTGACATAGGGAAACTGAGTGGATTATTTACTGATGGGTACCAGCTAAACTGAGTTTTTATTCGTATAAATTAGAACATTATCAAACAAAATGACAATTTGTGATGTAACTGGAACATTTTGGAGTGCCAACAGAAGACCTTCAAAGATAAGGCATGAATTATATAGTTATATATGAGTTTAGTGTCGCGCCTGGCCGGTTGAAATATGATTGTCATGTGTTTGGGTGCTGTAAAGCCTTTTTGAAATCCGACACCTTGGCTGGATTATCAAGAAGTTAAGCTTTATTTTGACATATTGCATGTGTATTTTTAAGAATGTTAAATATGAACAATTCTGTAGTTTGAATTTCGCGCCCTGCACTTTCACTGAATGTTGGTCAGGTGGGACGGTAGCGTCCCATCTAGCCTAGAGGTTTTGAAATTACGTGAAAACAACGTTGATTTAACCTGTTACTCCTACCCCCTACTTTTTCAAACATTCTGTTAAAAATCCTGCTGCTCATGCCAGGAATATAGTATATGAATATGATTAGTATGTGTGGATAGAAAACACTCAGACGTTTATAAAACTGGTTAAATCACGGCTGTGACTATAACAGAACGTGCGTTTCATCGAAAAGTGCAGGAAAATCTGATCACTGAAAATTGAAAAATATATCCATGCGCCACTTCAACCGATTGATAAAGGTGAACCACATTAAATGGAGCCGAGGTTGCAATACCTGCAGCTTCCACACGATGTCAACAGTCTTGTCATTTGCCTACGATTTGTTTCTTGGTCAAACAAACAAGAGACAGCCCATTTCTTCAGGTCTCCGACCGGATATTTTGGTTGAGATTTACCCGGACATTAATTCCAGACATACAGCTATAGAATATACATCGCCTCGTGATCAATTTGATCGCTTATTAACGTTTACTAATACCTAAAGTTGCATTACAAAAGTATTTTGAAGTGTTTTGTGAAAGTTTATCGTCGACTTTTTTAATTTTAAAAAATGACGTTACGTTATAAAACGCTATTTTTTTTGTTGATCACACAGTCTTCATAGATCGATATCTAGGCTATATATGGACCGATTTAATCGGGAAAAAAAGACCCTATAGTGGTTATGGGACATCTAGGAGTGCCAACAAAGAAGATGGTCAAAGGTAATGAATGTTTTATATTTTATTTTGCGTTTTGTGTAGCGCCGACTATGCTAATTATTTTGTTTACTTCCCCTGCAGGTATTTTGGGGTTTTACATGCTATCAGATAATAGCTTCTCATGCTTTCGCCGAAAAGCATTTTAAAAATCTGACTTGTCTGGATTCACAACGAGTGTAGCTTTAATTCAATACCCTGCATGTGTATTTTAATGAACGTTTGAGTTTTAACGACTGCTATTAGCATTTAGCGTAGCGCACTTGCATTTCCAGATGTCTAGATGGGACGCCTGCGTGTCAGGTAGGAGCAAGAGGTTAACCAGTGTTGGCAGCAGGTGGCCTAGTGGTTAGAGCGTTGGACTAGTACCTGAAAGGATGGAAGATCGAATCCCTGAGCTGACAAGATAAAAAATATGGTGTTTTGCCCCTGAACAAGGCAGTTAACCCACTGTTCCTAGGCAGTCATTGAAAATAAGAATTTGTTCTTAACTGGCTAGCCTAGTTAAATAAAGGTAAAATAAAATAAGTGAGTGGCCAGTGGGTTGGCTTGTATGAAGAGAGAGTGTGTCAATGGCAGGTGGAATGGTAGTGCTGTTGTACATTCTGTGGCAGGCACTTTAAGGTTGAAAGTGGTGTTACCAGGGTGATGAGTGGGCGCTTTGAACAGCATTATTTAATTAAACTGAATGAGATCACAGTGCTCGAGATTCACATCAGAGAGTAGCTTTACTTTCATTTTGCCTGCAGAGTTGCATGCAGACAGGCTGATACGAAATAACTGGTTGCTTTCAGTCTGAAAATATTCCCATAGAAGCAGATGACCCATAGATTTACACATAATCAATGAGGGCAGTGAGACAGACAAAGAAAGATCACTGGTTTAATGTCCTAACATCAAAGTAGTGTGTATAGATTGAAATGTGCCACGTTGAGGCTTTCAACAGGCACTAAATACTGATGGAAACACCACTAACATGGTCGACAGCTCATAAAAGCAAAACATCTGTTTAGGCCATAAACATGTTTAGACTTTGTACATTTATATGGCACTAGAGATGCTGATCCTGCCTTCACCACTTTTTTTACCATTCAACTCTGTCACATATTTCCAAAACTCAGGAGACATATGCTCTTCATAGCAGATGTTATCTTCTACCTTACAAATGTGACTTGTTTCAGGATACTAGGCGTACATCTCGCGTCACTACTTCACCGGAGAGGCATTTGAACATAAGCATGATACATATATTTTTTACTGTGAAAAAATGCCATGCTATTGTTTGAGGAGAGCTCCTAACAACAAAACACTTTTTTACCGTGATCGGTTTGATAAATTCACCTCTGAAGGTAAAATGTGTACTTACATTCTGAAATGCTTTATCATCCAAAGAGTCCCAGAGATAACATGAAGTGTCGTTTTGTGAGAAAATCCTTTTTCATATCCTAAAAAGGTCCATATAGCATGCATGATCGATTTTGTATTTCCACTCGTTCAATTTGCAAAGAAAGGAATCTGTGAAGATCTAACCCTAAACATTGTTTCTACCAGTCAAATCATGTTAGTACTTATTCCTCAGAGATCCTAGAATGTAACCAGACTTCACTATATCATTAGGAGTATAGGACACCAAATTTCCTCAGAGAGCGACGCCTTTATGGCACGCCGATGATGCAGGTGGTCTTCACCAATCGGGGTCAAACAAAGCTAGCTAGATAGCCAATGAGCTGGGCTTTTTGGGAGTATAAATGTTGCTGCTAACCTTGTGCGACATCAAGCCTTCTCCTTTTGGACAGAAATTATAAGAATATGGAGAGTTATGAAGTTATGAAAACAGGGTGTTTTGAAAACGTTGAACTTATAATATGGCTACTAATACTGGAAAAGCTAAATCAAAGTCCAAGTATACAGATTGGACGATATTTTTGCAGAAAAATGTAATGTGAATATAAATGTCTCCTTCACGATTGGCCCAAATGTACCTGGGTAACTTCACGCTAAATGTCAGGGAGTTTGCTCATAACTCAAGTTATCTGTCTGAAACTTTGCACATACACTGCTGCCATGTTGTGGACACCATCGGAATTACAACCAGAGTGATGGCTAGATTTGGGACCTCTCTGTTGTATTTCAAAGATGGTGGAAGAAATTTTTATTTTTTTTACTTTATTTGTATTTTCTTCTACCAGATCTATGGTCTTATCTCCGACATTCATATTTCCACAAACTGCAAAGTGTTTCCTTTTAAATGGTATCAAGAATATGCATATCCTTGCTTCAGGGCCTGCGATACAGATGTGGGTATGTCATTTTTTGTGAAAATATTTAAAAAAGGGGGCTATCCCTAAGAATTAAAACACCTGTCTCCAGATTACATCTTCAAACTAAGGACAACAATGGCATCCATGACAGAGAGTGAGAAGCATTCATCCGTGTATAGGAGTAAAAGATTCAAGCTGGTTACATTTTCATATATTATACATCTCTAATTTTGTCACAAAGTCATTTTCATTGCATGTTAACGTATACTGAAATTAGCCAGCTAACATTAGTTGGCTAGCTCGATGGCTAACATTACGTGTATGATCTGTTTATTATTTGTATCTCAGAGCCATTTACATTGCTAGTCATAGCCTAATGTTAGCTAGCTAGCTAACATTGAACCTAGTTGGTTAGCTTTAGCTACCTGTATATTCATGTAGTAATGTTATGAATTGGGATTATGGTTCATTGTTTAGCTAGCTAGCTAGCTAGCTACGTATCTAAATGAAAGACTCCATGCCTTTAATTTAGTCACCATCACAACCGTAAGCTATTTTCTGTAATTAGCTCGCCATTAACTTGTAACTAAAGATATTGCTTTGAGTTTATTTTCCTGTACAAATGTATTTTTTTTATAAAGTTAAGACATTGTCAGCTATATGATATGGTCATTACTTGCCAAGTTAAATAAAACCTTTTTTTAACTGGCTCGATAGCTAGCTATTATGCTAGAAGCAAACTAAAACATTGTTTAGAAAGTTGCTTTCAGTTGCCTGGTTTGCTAGCCTGACATATACTATATTCATTATTCAACTGATGGGTTTTTTGGAGTTAAAATATGCCAATTATGCTATTTTGGACCTCCAGGCTTCTGATAACATGCAGCCTGTAATTTTTGTGTTGAAACTTTTTGATAATAACAAGGACAAGTTTGATGTTGGACGACAATAGAATGTCCATGCTTTCATAATGACAACAGTATACAGACATGTTGATAGACATAGTGTAAATCAGCCTTTAGTCTTTAAAAATTTGGTTGTTGAGCACATGGTTTCACATGTGAACCCTTAAAGAGATGGGTGGGGCTACGGCTTAAGAGGGTATGAACGATGCTGAATGGGTGGAGATAAAGAGCTCTCCAGTAGGTGTACCAAAACATTCAAGGGTCATTTTCTCAAAAGTGGAGTTACAAGTTTATCAACTTTCAAAGCAGAATCACTTTCCCATTGTTATTCAACTGTAGTGTATGATATACAATTTTCGTAGCTCCGAGTCTGTAATTTTATCCAATGTAAAAAAAAAAACATTTCAAATTTTGCTACAAAAGACTGAATCGAGCCGGTCCCTCCCAAGTGTCTCTGCTATAAAACATGGTGTTCTGTTCACTGTCTGGTGGAAGCCATATGCATCAACCATATCTACTCCCTCAACCATAACTTCTGTTTGGAAAACTGGCGTTCAAACAACACAGGCTTTCAAACCACAGCAACAAAAATGTCCCACCCCGTCTGGTGACCAGCAAAGTAATGTAATTTCTCTACTCTAAGTCACCTCCAACGCAGTTGTAGAGAATTTGACTGTATGTCTAACCAGACTCACAACCACAGACCATGTGTAACCATGCCAGCCCAGGACCTCCACATCCGTCTTCTTCACCGGCGGTATCGTCTGAGACCAGCCACCCGGAGATCTGATGAAACTGTGGGTTTAAACAACCGTAGAATGTATGCACAAACTGTCAGATACCGTATCAGGGAAGCTCATCTGGGACTGCCTTCTGATGAAGATATTCAAAGGTAAGTGAATATTTATAGTGTTTTTTGTAGCTTCTGTTTTGATGCCAAAATGGCGGCTATTTCTTTGGGTTCTGAGTGCCGTTCTCCGAATTAATTTATGTACAGTACCAGTCAAAAGGTTTAGAACACCTACTCATTTAAAATCTGACACAGCGGTTGCATAGAGGATACGTTTATCTTTAATTCCGTGAATAACACTTGCATCTTTTATCAATGTTTATTGTGAATATGTCTGCAAAATCTGCACTAACGCGCCAATGTAAACAGATTTTTATATAGATATATATATATATATATATATATATATATATACACATTATCGAACAAAACACACAATACATGTATAACATGATGTCCTATGAGTGTCATCTGATGGAGATAATCAAAGGTTATCTACACTGCTCAAAAAAATAAAGGGAACACTTAAATACAATGTAACTCCAAGTCAATCACAATTCTGTGAAATCAAACTGTCCACTTAGGAAGCAACACTGATTGACAATACATTTCACATGCTGTTGTGCAAATGAAATAGACAACAGGTGGAAATTATAGGCAATTAGCAAGACACCCCCAAAAAAAGGAGTGGTTCTGCAGGTGACCACAGACCACTTATCAGTTCCTATGCTTCCTGGCTGATGTTTTGGTCACTTTTGAATGCTGGCGGTGCTTTCACTCTAATGGTAGCATGAGATGGAGTCTACAACCCACACAAGTGGCTCAGGTACTGCAGCTCATCCAGGATGGGACATCAATGCGAGCTGTGGCAAGAGGGTTTGCTGTGTCTGTCAGCGTAGTGTCCAGAGCATGGAGGCGCTACCAGGAGACAGTACCTCAGGAGACGTGGAGGAGGCCATAGGAGGGCAACAATCCAGCAGCAGGACCGCTACCTCCGCCTTTGTGCAAGGAGGAGCAAGAGGAGCACTGCCAGAGCCCTGAAAAATGACCCCCAGCAGGCCACAAATGTGCATGTGTCTGCTCAAACGGTCAGAAACAGACTCCATGAGGGTGGTATGAGGGCCCGACGTCCACAGGTGGGGGTTGTGCTTACAAGCCCAACACCGTGCAGGACGTTTGGCATTTGCCAGAGAACACCAATATTGGCAAATTCGCCACTGGTGCCCTGTGCTCTTCACAGATGAAAGCAGGTTCACACTGAGCACGTGACAGAGTCTGGAGACACAGTGGAGAACGTTCTGCTGCCTGCAACATCCTCCAGCATGACCGGTATGGTGGTGTGTCAGTCGTGGTGTGGGGTGGCATTTCTTTTGGGGGCCGCACAGCCCTCCATGTGCTCGCCAGAGGTAGCCTGACTGCCATTTGGTACCAAGATGAGATCCTCAGACCCCTTGTGAGACCATATGCTGGTGCGGTTGGCCCTGGGTTCCTCCTAATGAAAGACAATGCTAGACCTCATGTGGCTGGAGTGTGTCAGCAGTTCCTGCAAGAGGAAGGCATTGATGCTATGGACTGGCCCGCCCGTTCCCCAGACCTGAATCAAATTGAGCACATCTGGGACATCATGTCTCGCTCCATCCACCAACGCCACGTTACACCACAGACTGTCCAGGAGTTGATGGATGCTTTCGTCCAGGTCTGGGAGGAGATCCCTCAGGAGACCATCCGCCACCTCATCAGGAGCATGCCCAGACGTTGTTGGGAGGTCATACAGGCACGTGTAGGCCACACACACTACTGAGCCTCATTTTGACTTGTTAAGGACATTACATCAAAGTTGGATCAGCCTGTAGTGTGGTTTTCCACTTTAATTTTGAGTGTGACTCCAAATCCAGACCTCCATGGGTTGATAAATGTAATTTCCATTGATCATTTTTGTGTGATTTTGTTGTCAGCACATTCAACTATGGATTTTTTAAATATTTTTTTATATTTAATTAATTCAGATTTAGGATGTGTTATATTCGTGTTCCCTTTATTTTTTTGAGCAGTGTATATTTCTGCTTTTGTGACTATCTGGCTGTGAAAAATGGCTGTGTGTGTTTTTGGATTTGGTGGTGATCTAACATAAATATACGTTGTGTTTTCGCTGTAAAACATTTTAAAATCGGACACGACGGGTAGATTAACAAGATGTTTATATTTCATTTGCTGTATTGGACTTGTTAATGTGTGAAAGTTAAATATTTAAAAAAAAAATGTTTAATTTCCCTCGCCACCTTTTCAGCTGAATGGGGGGGGGCGTGTTCCTTTTGAGGGACTCCTTGCCATAACAAGTTAAACTGTACCGGGCAGATGGCAGACTGTATATAGCATTGTGTGGGCGAGCGGTTTGCTGATGTCAACATTGTGAACAGTTGGCTTCATAATGGGATTCCTGAGCCCCGTTGCTGTGCAATTCTCCCGCCTCCTTCACATCATGTTTCAGCATGATAATCCACGGGCCCATGTCACAAGGATCTCTACATAATTCCTGGAAGCTAAAAATGTCCCAGTTCTTTCATGGCCTGCATACTCACCAGACATGTCACCCATTGAGCATGTTTGAGATGCTCTGAATTCAAAGTGCACGACAGAGTGTTCCAGTTTCCGCCAATATCCAGCAACTTCGTAGAGCCATTGAAGAGGAGTGGGACAACATTACACAAGCCACAATCAACAGCCTGATCAACTCTATGTAAAGGAGATGTGTCGCATTGCATGAGGTAAATGGTCATCACACCAGATATTGACTGGTTTTCTGATCCACGCCCCAACATTTTTTTAAAGGTATCTGTATTCCTGTTCATGTTATTGGGGCCTAATGAATTTATTTCAATTGACTGATTTCCTAACTCATTGAAATCGTAAAAATTGTTGCATGTTGCGTTAATATTTTGGTTGTCTAGTTTTTGTTCTCCTTAAAATGATCACGAGTGTTGCATCGTAGATTACATATTTTGAAACAGAAGGATTTTTTTTTAAATTAGCGTCTCTTTTTTCATTAAAGTGTTTGTCATGTTAAATCGGGCATTTCGAGTTGAACATATGGATTGTTTAAGATTTGTTGGCTAGGCTACCTATTTAATTATTTAGTTTATGGATCAAGCCTTAGCATTAATGATTAGCAGTGATTAGTGTTTTAGTGAATGCTGCTGTCCAGCGGTTCTGAATTTGTGATTGTTACGCACGCCTCTATGAAGAGGGAACTCCTGCTTCCATAAAGTAGGCGGTCTCTCTAGTTTTAGCTTCCTCAATGGAAATTACTGAAGCAAAACACTTGCGAAGACTGGTGTATTCTTTTTGACATTCAATCACCTTCTGACAGACACAAGAATGTCATATATGGGGGTAATAACGGGGGTAAAAACTCTCGGCATTGCAGAAGGCATACTCAGGGCATTGTCTTCTACCTCAACATTCTCAAAAATAGAACCAGCCAAATCCACCACATCTCCTAGCTTGTGAGATTGTGCCCTCGTTAACACACAAGCAGGAAAAACATGTGGAAATGCTTGAACCAATTTCTCATCTGTAGTTCTGATTTCTGGGTTGTCTACTACCTCTAACACAGGAGTGACATTACCACCAGCAATATCATTCCCTAGTAGCAATGTGACTCCTTTTACTGGCAGTGTAGACACTACACCAACACGGAAACGTCCTGATACCAAGTCTGACACTAAATGGACCCAGTGTAATGGTACAGGTACTGTTTTTGTCTCTATCCCCTGTAATATGACATGCGAGCCACAATACGTTTCAGGAGACTAGGGTAAAGCATCAGTAACGATTACTGACTGCGCCGCCCCGGTGTCTCATAGGATTTGGATAAGCTTTTGATCAGCTTGTTCTCCTGTTAAGGAAACACAAACGGCAGAGATAAACGGAGCATAGACAGGATCCGGTTTCTCAAATGCTGAATCAATAACTCGATCCAATGGACGAGCCAAAGACTTGACTAAACCCAATCTTTTCATTTTTGGGGACGGTGACTGGGACTGTTGCGGTTTATTTTTCAAAACTGGGCAGTCCGCAATCACGTGACCCTTTTGGTGACAGTAAAAACATTCACGGATTTCATGAAAAGGCTTAGGGTTGTTAGAGGCAAACGAAGAACTGATGACGTAATCGTCCGGCCTTCAAAACATGGTGCACCAAAGACAGTCTTGTGTGTCAAAGCGTACTCATCTGCCAACACTGCTGCTTGGGCCAATGTCACCACCTTCTGTTCATTTAAATGAACTACAATTCTATCTGGGAGGTTGATTTTAAAGTCCTCCAACAGCATCAACTCCCAAATATCAGCAAAGGTGTTAGGTTTGCTGGCTGAACACCAGCGACTAAACAGACTCTTTGTCCCTTGCAAATTCAACAAATGTACGGTGAGATGTTTTTTTGTGGTTCCTGTAGCGCTGCCACCAACTCATAAGCCCGCAACACTGTAGTTTTAACTGTATCGTAGTGTAAACTGTCTTCCAGGGAGAGAGCAGCTACTACTTCCTGGGCTTTCCCAGACAATTTACATTGTAACAGGAGCGACCAAACCTCAAGTGGCCAATGCAGCGCAGCGGCCACACGCTCAAACGCAGAGAAATAAGAATCAACTTCCGACTCTCGGAATGGAGCGACTAAAGCTATGTTTTTACTCACATCGAAGTGAGCAGCTTGTGGAGTCACACTGGAGCCAGCGTCTAGCTCCAGTTGTCAGATCCTCACCTCCTTGTCAGCTTCTATTTTCCTAATTTCAAGTTCAAAATTCATCTGTCTCTCTTTATCTTTTTGCTCCATTTCTAACCGAGCCAGCCTCACCTTCAGCCTAGCAGTCCCATCTGAACGACCCGAAGCAGAAGATAAAGGTTCGAATCGGGGCAATGTAAAAGGGGTACGAGGAACCCCTTCCTCCGCCCTGTCCTCTGACTTGGCATCAGAAGGTCTACCCGTCTCCTCTCCTTGCAATGAGAGAATCCGTTCTCTCACTAAACCCTCCCTGACTAGCACCAAAAGCTCAGCCTTTAGGACTTTCTCAGGGACAACAAATCCATAATGGTCAGCTATAGCTATAAGGTCTACTTTACGAAACCTCACCAAACAATCAATAGAGGGCGCTTCAAAAAACTTGGAGATGGCTGATGCAGCAATCTTATACAATGCAGTATCCTGAACACACTAACTAATCAAGTCATCCAAACTCACAACCTACCATCACACCTCAATCACTTAACACAGAGAGCTCAGAGCAGCAGGGTCCGGTGGGTTTAATGGAAATATCCCGGGTGAGCCCCCATTATGTTACGCAAGCCTCTATGAAGAGGGAACACAACACCCTGCTACAACTAAACTCTCCGTGAAGTGAAAAAAGGTATGGACTGTAGGTGCAAGTAAGAATGACAACAGGCAGAATGTGGTACCGTTTACAAGGACTTTATTCCTTTACACGGTAATATGGGGAAAAGGGGCTGGACGGAACCAAAGTAAAGAAAGTAAATCAAAGCCCCCTCTCCTATCTTACCTGCCTAACCAATACTTACTTAATTTAGCACCACCTGGTGCCCTAACCAAAATACAGGGGGTGGTCCGCCCAGGTCTTACCTAGTGTGCCTAGACAGCGAAAATGCTACGGGTATATGTATGCCCGCGGGCCTCTTGCCTAAGCACTCCCTAGGTGCCTTCCCCTTCCCCCCTGGGAACAAATGAAACAGGAGAACAAATAATTTCTCAAACAAACTAAGAAACAAAGGACATCAAATAAGCTCTATCTGAGCAAACAAATCTCAGCAATGAACTCCCAGCAAAATCAACCTATCAAAATCTCTCTAGCAAAATCTCTGCAATGACCTCCAGCAAAATCTCTAGCAAATCTACCTCCAGCAAAATCTCCCGCCTGAACAGAACACTGGCTTTTATATAGCTTCAGAATGAATGTGTAACTGGAGACAGCTGCGTCTTGACGAGGGGGAGGGGTCAGCTCTCCAATTAGCCATTGAGTCGACCATTCAGCTGCTTGAGGGATTTCAGGAAGCCATTTCCTGAAATAAACACATGCAAATACACAAACTACAACACATAAACTGGGGAACGTAACAGTGATGCACCTGTCTGTCCACATTTTTCTGTGCAATAGCCTCTTGATTTGAACATTTGAAAAGTTTTGGTGTGTGTACTAGGCTATTTGATTTCATTTATATGTTACAGCACTTTGGTTTCAATAATTGATATGTTGAAAATGAACAAAACTATCTGATTCTGTCTTCAGTCCTTATTAAAGAGGATAGATGGGCTTAAGTCTGGAACAGTGGACACATCATAAAATCCACAAAACCTAGTGATCAAACACAAAAATGGTTCCAATCGTTTTTTTCACTATTCATTTTCCACATCGTGAATTTTACAACACTTCCAACTAAACTATGGGTTTACTGTAGGCTTACTTTGGCGTGCCGTTTTGATTCATTTGTGACTCTTTCTCGGACAAGATGAGGTTGATTAATATATTTGCCTCAATTTACTCTCAAAAACTCTGTTCCTATTTAGCATTCAGAAAAGACCTCAGCAAGTCTACACGCTCCTGTGGGTCATCTCTAGCCGACACTGTCAGCTACCATTCACAAGTGCGATCAGAGACTTGTGTCCAATTCCCAATCCATGATGAATATATGTTCTGTATTGAAAGTAATTGAATAAAGTGTAGAACTTCGTCCATCCCCTTATTCTGTCTTAGCTAGTAAACTGACTAGAGCGTAGCTAGATAATTAGCAGAGTAGTACAGTGGCTTGCAAAAGTATTCACACCCTTGGCATTTTTCCTATTTTGTTGCCTTATTACAACCTGGAATTTTAAAAAAACAATTTGGGGGTTTGTATCATCGGATTGAATATATATTTGTTGTGAAACAAACAAGAAATAAGACAAAATGTCAAATTTGAACGTACTTTGTTAGAGCCACCTTTCGTAAGAATTACAGCTGTTTCTTGGGGTGTCTCTATAAGTTTGGCACAAGGCAAAACTGCTCCAGCTCCCTCAAGTTGGATGTGTTGCGCTGTTGTACAGCAATCTTTAAGTCATACCACAAATTCTCAATTGGATTGAGGTCTGGGCTTTGACTAGGCTATTCCAAGTCATTTAAATGTTTCCCCTTAAATCACTCGAGAGTTGCTTTAGCAGTATGCTTATGGTCATTGTCCTGCTGGAAGGTGAACCACCATCACAGTCTCAAATCTCTGGAAGACAAACAGGCTTCCCTCAAGAATTTCTCTGTTTTTAGTGCCATCCATCATTCCTTCAATTCTGACCAGTTTCCCAGTCCTTGTTGATGAAAAACATCTCCACAGCATGATGCCGCCACCACCATGCTTCACTGTGGGGATGGTATTTTTGGGGTGAAGGGAGGTGTTGAGTTTGCACCAGACATAGCGTTTTCCTTGATGGCCAAAAAGCAAAGGGGGTAAATACATATGCACGTACCACTTTCCCATTTTTTTTTATTCTTTGAAACTATTTTTTGCATTTCACTTCAACAATTTGGACTATTTTTTTGTATGTCCATTACATGAAATCAAAATAAAAAATCTATTGAAATGATAGATTGTAATGCAACAAAATAGGAAAAAACGCCAACGGGGTGAATACTTTCTCAAGGCACTGTAGCTAAAAGAAATCTTAGCCTACAGTATATAATTCTTTATACAGTTTGTCTACTTTTGTCTATTTCAGATCTCATGGCATTTTTCAAGGATGAGCATAGGAGCATTAAAAGGAGAGAAGACCACCATAAGTCTGGCCAAAACTATTGACATTCAGATGTTACTTTTTTTAGACATCCAGCCTGTATAGTAGTTGCATGACCAGAGACACATTTTCAAAGGCACAGTTATTTATTTATTTTGGAGTGGTAGATGCATTCACAGTCTTGATTTATAGGATCCTTACCACTATATGATTGATATGTCAAGTGATAAATCCCAAGTTATCAATTAAAAGTCTATGGAAAAACTGGACTTGTCCTCATGTGAAAATTATTTTATTTAATTAAATAGCACATTTTTAACAACGTGCATTTCAAGGTTTTCAAAGTCATGCATTGAAAGGCATATGGAACTTAACATCCTTCCTCTTGGCAGGTCTGTATGCAGGTCTGTATACGCAGCCTATTTTGGCAGTTCACAATATCGGCCGTACGGATGTGGAATGCCAGTGGAGGAATCCAGCTGTGCCCAACCAGGTGCAGTTAGTGGAGGACCTGTACCCGACTGAAGACTTCAACCCTCCGCCCTGAGAGGCCACAGAGGAGGATCTTCAGGGCTAAGGAACACTCTCTCGGGCAGATTCAGGGGAATGGCATGTTTCCTTGCACTTGAGCCAGAACAACTGCTACCATCCATGTCTGTACCAGACATTGTAAAAAACAAGGACACCTGGAGCATGCAGGCATCCTGGCTGGCATGGCGCTCTCGGTGGAGCAGCAGGAGGCTATTCGGCAGGCAACATTTGAACAGTGCACCAACCCCAACTATGCACCATGAGGAGAGGGAGCAATTATGGAGCAGTGGTTAATGCCAAGCACACTAGTCTGTGGCTGCTAAAAAGAGTCCTCAGATCACAGTCGTTGGATGGGGTGTAAAGTGTCTGTATGTAAAGTGGGGCACAGATAACGAAGAAGAGTGCATCAAGGCACTCTTGATGTGCTTTGGGTCACGGGGTCTGGGATCCTGGGTGCCACACTGGATGGACTGGTGGGCACCACAGCAGTGGTGGAGGTCAAGTGTCCCTATGGTGCAAAAAGGACCTTACCATTGGAGGAGGCAGTGAAGTCAAAGGATTTCTTTAACACGGAGGGAGGGTCTTACCACCTCCGTGAGACCATCCTTACTGACACCAGGTCCAAGGTCAGCTCCACATCACTGGAAGGGACACCTGCTTCTTCGTTGTGTGGACCACTAAAGCCTCCATCACCGTCCCCATCCAGCGTGACAACCTCTGACAGACTCAGATTGCGCCTCCTGTCAGTACCTGTTTTCAGGGAAGCCAATGATTAAAATAAATATTCCACATAGTTCATACACACGCACTAGGTTCCCAGAATAGGTTATATTACATACAAGTTTAGCTCAAAGCAGCCAACTAAAGTAATGTAGTCCCCTTTATCATGGGCACAGCGGGAATTTATATCTGTATTGTATTGTACTTGCTGAATGCCCCAGTCTTTCTAGCCTGTACCTGGCATTGTTGAAAAACAATTTAACAATTAATAAAGGTCATACATTTTTCACCATAAGCTCCTTGAATAGGTTATATTATATTCAAGTTTTTCCCAAAGCAGCCAATTAAATTAATGCAGTTAACTTAAGTTCAATCACAAAGGCTGGTCTGAGTGCATCTCTTCACAGTTTCATTCTAAGTTCAACACAATTCATATTGCATTTTATCATGAGCACAGTGGGAATGTATATCTGTATATCTGTGATGTTTAAAGAATGTCTTGCCCCCAGAGTGAGAGCGAGTGAGAGAAAGAGTACATCATTTCCAGCAGATCTCCTTGCTGAGGGTGGTGTTGATCATGCACTGCTTCTCGTGGGGTGTGCCTGATGTTCCACATGTCACGACTCAGGTCTAAAACATGGGGAAAAGGCGAGATAGTAAAAATGTCGATGCATCTACAAATTCAATGTTTAACACACTATTGTATCATATTTGATGAGTCACTGGCCTGTCCGCCCACAGGCTCAATGTGGTAGGTTTTTTTCAATGCCGTATCACCTTCTTTATTTGAACGTAAAACAAATTGTTTATCATAACACAAACACATCTTGGACAATTTGACAAGTGGTCCCTCAACACCCAATCCTCATGCCTCATTGTTTGTTCTCATTCCCAATCAACAGTCTGGATCTTCCTCTTCTGCAATGGTGGATGAGCTACCTTTTCTGGTAAATACAGGGCAGCTACAGACCTGTGTGGCAGAAAAAGCTTTTACTAGCTAGCTAAGTTGATGACAAAAATGGTAACATTATATTAAAATAGCATTATTTTAATGCTAACATTATATTACAATGGCCCACAGACTTTACTATAGTATCAGTAAAATAGACTGGGCTTTGGTCTATCTACACATCTAAAGCCCTACTATGTGAATGGGACATTTCTGCTAGGATTGAGGAATTATCTGGAACTAAATTATCAAGATAGTCAAGCAAATTTTCAAAAGCATCGAGCATCTTACCACAGATCTTTGACCAGCTTGTTAACAAATAGCAAACGGGGCTTAACTTGTCACACAGATCCAGTGACGCCTCTCGCTTGAGGTTGGAAAATGATAAATGCGCATGTTTGCTTATAGGAGTAGTTGTTGCAATCTTGTACATAGCACAGAACCGTCCTTGCTTCTGATCGAAGGAGAGACCTAGTTACCTACAAAGGCCAGGGTAATAAAAAAAATTATAGTAATAAAAAAATGCTAGACAATAGCACATATGAGAAATACACAATAGTAATTACTTAAACAAGAAACTAAAAAGGCTATAATATCTACTTGCTCGGTTACTTGCTACTTTTCGATGAAAGTTTGCATGAAGAAATGTGTAGGTTTTTCCAACTCTGGGGCTTGAGTTATTATGTCAAAGCTTGCGACATGATTGTGTACTTAAGTATGATCGCCACATCAGCAGCTAATTGGAATTTCATTTTGGGGCGGTAATTACAGGTGAATATATTGATAAAAGTTATCTTGTCTGAGAGTGATTTGTGCAGTTATCAAAATGTTAAACAGGGTAAACCTACATGAAACACAGACCTTATATTAAGTAGTTTTAAAATCCCCTACAGAAGAATTCATGGAGGAAAAATGATTGGAACCATTTACAGGTTTTACCAATAGGTTTTATGACTCATATTGTGGTACTCAATATGGACTACAGTATAGGTCGAATGTGATATTCTGTATATACAGTGGCTTACGAAAGTATTCACCCCCATGCCATTTTTCCTATTTTGTTGCATTACAACCTGGAATAATAATAGATTTGGGGGGGGGGTTGTATCATTTGATTAAACAGCATGCCTACCACTTTGAAAATGCAAAATATTTTTGTGAAAAAAAAAGACAAAAAAAAGAAAAATGAAAACGAACTTGCATAACTATTCACCCCCCCAAAGTCAATACTTTGTAGAGCCACCTTTTGCAATAAGTACAGCTGCAAGTATCTTGGGGTATGCACATCTAGCCAATGGGATTTTTGCCCATTCTTCAAGGCAAAACTGCTCCAGCTCCTTCAAGTTGGATGGGTTTCGCTGGTGTACAGCAATCTTTAAATCATACTGCAGATTCTCGAATAAGGTCTGGGCTTTCACTAGGCCATTCCAAGACATTTAAATGTTTCCCCTTAAACCACTCAAGTGTTGCTTTAGCAGTATGCTTTGGGTCATTGTCCTGCTGGAAGGTGAACCTCTGTCCCAGTCCCAAATCTCTGGAAGACTGAAACAGGCTTCCCTCAAGAAGTTCTCTGTTTTTAGTGCCATCCATCATTCCTTCAATTTCCCAGTCCCTGTTGATGAAAAACATCTCAACAGCATAATGCTGCCACCACCATGCGTCACTGTGGGGATGGTATTTTTTGGGTGAAGGGAGGTGTTGTGTTTGCACCAGACATAGCCTTTTCCTTGATGGCCAAAAAGCTTAGTCTCATCTGACCAGAGTACCTTCTTCTACATGTTTGGGGAGTCTCCCACATGCTTTTTGGCTAACACCAAACGTGTTTGCTTATTTAGTTCTTGAAGCAATGGCTTTTTTTTCTGGCCACTCTTCCGTAAAGCCCAGCTCTGTGGAGTGTACAGCTTAAAGTGGTCCTATGGACATATACTCCAATCTCTGCTGTGGAGCTTTGCAGCTCCTTCAGTGTTATCTTTGGTCTCTTAGTTGCCTCTCGGATTAATGCCCTCCTTGCCTGGTCCGTTAGTTTTGGTGGGCGGCCCTCTCTTGGCAGGTTTGTTGTGGTGTGATATTCTTAACATTTTTTAATAATGGATTTAATGGTGCTCCGTGGGATGTTCAAAGTTTCAGATATTTTTTTATAACCCTGTTTGGAGAGGTCCTTGTTCATCGTGGTGCCGCTTGCTTGGTGGTGCCCCTTACTTAGTGGTGTTGCAGACTCTGGGGAATTTCAGAACAGGTGTATATATACTGAGATCATGTGACACTTTGATTGCACACAGGTGCACTTTATTTAACTAATTATGTGACTTCAGAAGGTAATTGGTTGCACCAGATCTTATTTAACGGCTTTATAGCAAAGGGGGTGAATACATATTCCCTTACCACTTTTCAGTTTCTTATTTTTATTTCACTTCACCAATTTGGACTATTTTGTGCATGTCCATTACATGAAATCCAAATAAAAATCCATTTAAGTTACAGGTTGTTATGCAACTGTAAGGGATTTCCTCCTCTTCTTCCGAAGAGGCGAAAAGAATCGGAGGACCAATATGCGGCGTGGTAAGTGTCCATGGTTCTTTTAATAAGAATTAGTACACATGAACAACTGAATACAAAACAATAAACGTGGAATGAACGAAACCCAAAACAGTACCGTATGGTGAAAAACACAGACATGGAAACAAACACCCACAAACACACAGTGAAACCCAGGCTACCTAAGTATGATTCTCAATCAGAGACAACTAATGACACCTGCCTCTGATTGAGAACCATACTAGGCCGAAACATAGAAATCCCCAAATCATAGAAAAACAAACATAGACTGCCCACCCCAACTCACGCCCTGACCAACTAAATAATGACAAAACAAAGGAAATAAAGGTCAGAACTTGACAGCAACAAAATAGGAAAAACGCCAAGGGGGTGTATACTTTTGCAAGCCACTGTAACCAGCCTGAATAGGCCTATAACTCCATTGCTATTCTCTTCAGAGTAGAGAAATGAATTGAAATGGAAATTAGCTATTATCAGGCTGGTTAATGTGAGGCATGTCTGTTGAATATGGAAAAATCCCTAACCCTAACCCTACATAGTATGCAATTTAACTATGTAGTACGTTAGTATGGGTATTCGGACACGGCCACTCACAGAGCACCCCCACACACACACACACACACACACACACACACACACACACACACACACACACACACACACACACACACACACACACACACACACACACATGTAGGCTGTGTGTGTCTGTATTAGGCTAACACTGAATACTACTAGTCTAATAACATAGCTTACTTCTAAGGTAAGCCCTGAGTTGGGTTACATTGTAATGTTATTTTTGGTGTTGATGAGTTACTCTAGTGATGGAAGGAGAAACTGCAGCAAAGAATTAGCCAGCTGCACAGAAGGATACTGTAGATGGGACACATGTTCAATTAACTGGTATTTAGCTATGTTTTTAGCGATTGTACGGCTGCAGCCACTGAATTTTGATAGTATTAACTTCAGAGAATAAAATCATCCATCACAAAATCTGCCGCTGTCATAATACAGCCAAATGCTGCGCAGCGATGCCTCTCGCCCGGCTCGTTTCCTCAGCAAACGGAGTCAACTAGCCAGCTAGCGCTCGTCCACACAGTTAGCAAGCTAGCACTCGTCATGGAAATGGGGGTGGTGAAACGTGAATTTGGACCAATCCTTGACAGCCCATACATCAAACCCTAGCTACAAAGCTTTACTGTGTAACCTGCTATGTTTTTTTTCCATGTCTATGAAACCATCTGAATGACAGAAGTGAAGGAAAAACATGTTACCCTATATTTTAGTCAGAACATGTCCGGACATGTACCATACATCTTGGCAATACAATGTCACAATGTACTCTTAACAGTTTTTAAGGAATACTCATTTTTTTTCATTTCACTTCACCAATTTGGATTATTTTGCTCGAAGAGCAAAAATTAACACACTGATTTCACAGGTTTGACAATGACCCCATCATATGTGATGGATGAAAACGATGTAAATAATATGCCATGGCCATCTCGGTCACCAGATATCAACCCAATTTAACACTAGTGGGATATTCTGGAGTGGCGCTTGATACACCATTTTCAATCAACAAAACACCAGATGATGGAATTTCTCATTAAAGAATGGTGTCGCATCCCTTCGATAGAGTTCCAGACACTTGCAGAATCTATGCCAAGGTGCATTGAAGCTGTTCTGGCAGCTCGTTGTGGCCCAACTCCCTTTAAAGACACTTTGCTCCCGAGTGGTGCAGCGGTCTAAGGCACTGCATCTAAGTTTTAGAGGCATCACTACAGACCCTAATTCGATTCCAGCCTGTATCACAACCGACCGTGATTAGGGCGGCGCAC
Organism: Oncorhynchus keta; assembly: GCF_023373465.1. NCBI lineage: Eukaryota > Metazoa > Chordata > Actinopteri > Salmoniformes > Salmonidae > Oncorhynchus > Oncorhynchus keta. The sequence goes on from NC_068437.1 coordinate 6,936,477, forward strand.
AATTGGCCCAGCATCGTCCGGATTAGGGTTTGGCCGGGGTATGCCGTCATTGTAAATAAGATATGTTCCGACTTGCCTAGTTAAATTAAAAAATTAAAAACATTTACCGTGCATTCAGAAAGTATTCAGACCCCTTGACTTTTTACACATTTTGTCATGTTAAAGCACCATTCTAAAATTCTAAAAAGTGGCATCCATCATTCTTCAATGGAAGAAGTTTGGACCACCAAGACTCTTCCTAAAGCTGGCCGCCTGGCCAAACTGACCAAGAACCCAATGGTCACTCTGATAGAACTCTAGAGTTCCTGTGTTGAGATGGGAGAACCTTCCAAAAGGACAACCATCTCTGCAGCACTTCACCAATCAGGCCTTCGTGGTAGAGTGGCCAAACGGAAGACACTCCTCAATAAGAAGCACATGACAGCCTGCTTGAAGTTTGCTATAAGGTACCTAAAGACTCTCAGACCATGAGAAACAAGATTGTCTGGTCTGATGAAACCAAGACTGAACACTTTGGCCTGAATGCCAAGCGTCACGTCTGGAGGAAACCTGGCACCATCCCCACGGTGAAGCATGGTGGTGGCTGCATCATGCTTTGGAGATGTTTTTCAGTGGCAGGGACTGGGAGACTAGTCGGGATTGAGGGAAAGATGAGTGGAGCAAAGTACAGAGAGATCCGTGATGAAAACCTGCTCCAGAGTTCTCAGGACCTCAGACTGGGACAAGGATTCACCTTCCAACAGGACAATGACCCTAAGCACACAGCCAAGACAGCGCAGGAGTGACTTCGGGACAAGTCTCTGAAAGTCCTTGAGTTGCCCAGACAGAGCTTGGACTTGAACCCGATTGAACCTCTCTGAAGAGACCTGAAAATAGCTGTGCAACTACGCTCCCCACCAACCTGACATAGCTTGAGTGCATCTGCAGAGAAACATTTGAGAAACTCCCCGAATACAGGTGTGCCAAGCTTGTAGGATCATACACAAGAAGACTTGAGGCTGTAATCGCGACCAGAGGGGCTTCAACAAAATACTGAGTAAAGGGTCTGAATACTTATCTAAATGTGATATTTCAGTTCTTTATTTTTTATAAATTTGCAAAACCTGTTTTTGCTTTGTCATTATGGAGTATTGTGTGTAGATTGATGAGGGGGAAAAAAACAATTTATACCATTTTAGAATAAGGCTGTAATATAACAAAATTAGGAAAAATTATTTATTTATTATTTGTGATTCAATTAGTAATAGTAATTAATAAAGTCCAGTGACAGCTTCTTTCGACAAAGTAGAAACAAAAAATATAATAATATAACCAGCCAGGTGCGCAGGTAAAATTATTTGCTGTATGCCTAAAAAGCATCAGTCCATGAAATGTTGTAAAGGAATTAATTAATTGCATAAATAAATATTTGTGAAAATATATTAAGATATGTAAACAGTCATTTGTTGATTGTATCAGACACTGTTTTGTGCCCTTTATACCTGTGCCTTTACTCGAGAATATATCGCGTCTTCTTTTTATGCTTATGCTTCCACAGCCAGCACACAACTTTGGGGCAAGCCCCACAAACAAATCAGTTGACATTATGACTTTTTTTTGACTGAGTGAGAGCTGTGGTGCTTGGGGAAGAGGGAGAACAGGACCTGCGCCCTTGCTTGGCGGCTGTAGGTTCCTTCTTGGCGTTCATGTGGATTTCTCGAAGCTCACATGCCAGATCAAGTGGGATGCGTGTTGCTGAGGATGCAAACACTCTTATTTATTTGACATCTGTACACCGTGAGTGTTGCTATACAGTTCCTCTTGTATGTTGTTTTGAGCAGGGGTGGCAGCTCCCACCTTTGTTTGTTCACTGTTCCAAGCAGGCTATTCTTCTTTGCTATCAACTTGTCTGCCAGGGAAATTGATGTGAAGAAGTTGTTCATGGTCACATTTCTTTCTTTGCCCATGTAAGGCTCCAGGAGTTTCAAAACCACAGTCTCAGACAGTCGCTCACCTGCTAGCCTAGTTTAATTTTTCTCCAGATATGGAAAGCCATTGTGCAAGTACTTGATTTCGACATTGGCGCCGACCCAAAACTTAACCGAAGTCACATGCGCCATTATCAGTTTCTATCTGGTTTCTAGCGCCCATTCATCCATTGATGACAGAATAACATATTTTAATGTAGGTTTATTATGTTACTAGTTGTTGCTTATAGTAGCCAGAGCAATGCTCCCACGTGAGTGGTCTTGTGCTGAATGTATTGACAGCACGGATATTCTTGGAAAAAGAGCTGCATGTGTTGAATTTGAATAGTCATTTGACAAAGGCAAGTGTCATAGAAACTGCAGAATATACTATATAGAAATCACAATGTTTCACCTGCATGTGACTCTGAAGAAGGATTTGATAAAGCGATGCTCTTTTCCCTGCATCTGTCAATTAATTCACCCATCTTTTCATGTACAATTTGATAACTGATAGGCCTAATATTGTCACTCCTCAGATTATTGTAAATTGAATCTTGTCTATACTGTAGGCTAACTTATTATGTGTGAAATTTGTTTTGGTATAGTTCAGGTGTAGTTTCGATGGGCCGGCTGTGCAGGTTGACTTGCATTGTTTGTTTTCCGCTCATCAACTTGGATAGAGTCAAGGACATGTTTTGCATTATTCTAAAGGCCGACTGCAACACATAGCATGTTTTGATTAGTAATAGTTACAGTAAATAAAACAGTCCTCTAAAAGCTTATTTTTACAAAGTGAAATATAAAAGAGAATGGTATCAAGCCGGAAGGCATGCGGTCACATTTTTTAAATTAGCACCAATGCTGATAAATAGGCATAACAAAAACTCATCATTAGACTATTGATGTTCTAAATTAAATCAACCTCTTCACCCTCGTCATTCGGTTACGCCAAATTGAAATTAAATTGTGAAGTAACTTAAACAGCTTTCGCCCATTCCACCCATTTGTCATTCATTCAGTGGGTTGGCATAGTTTGCTTCGCTGGATAGAGTCAAGGATATGTTTTGCATTATTCTCAAGGCCTACAGACACATGAAGCATGTTTTCAATTCCCTTACAATAAATGTGATTAGTAATAAAGTTATAGTACATAAAACAGTCCCTTAACAGCTTATTTTTACAAAGTAAAACATAAAAGAGAATGGTATCAACCCTCAAGTCAAATTATTTGCTGCTGATAAATAGGCATAACACAAACTCATCATTACACTATTGTCTTTTTCAATTAAATCAAACTCTTCATCCTTGTTATCATTCAAATAGGCCTAATTTAAATTCGATTGTGAAATGAGGTCCATATTATTGCCCAATTATCCATTTGTCATTCATTCAGTGAGGAGAGACAGCACATTGTCTTGGCAGATTAAGTTAAGTATATATAATTAAGTATTAAGTATATATATATGTATGTATGTATGTATGTATGTATGTATGTATGTATGTATGTATGTATGTATATGTATGTATATATATGTATATATATGTATATATATGTATATATATGTATATATATGTATGTATGTATATGTATGTATATGTATGTATATGTATGTATATGTATGTATATGTATGTATATGTATGTATATGTATGTATATGTATGTATATGTATGTATATGTATGTATATGTATGTATGTATATGTATGTATATGTATGTATATATATGTATATATATGTATGTATATATATGTATATATATGTATATATATGTATATATATGTGTATGTATGTATATGTATATATCATCACAAATAATCACATCAAATATTTTGATGTGGGGCGCCGTCCTCAAACAATTGCACGGCATGCTTTCGATGTAAAGCCTACTGTAAATCGAACAGTGCAGTTAGGTTAACAAGAATTTAAGCTTTCGACCGATATGACACTTGTATGTACCTAAATGTTTAATATCCATAATTTGTGTGATTATTTATTTGAATTGCGCGCCCTCTAGTTTCACCGGAAGTAGTCCCGCTAGTGGGACCCCTAGCCTTATTAAACTATTTAAAGGTAATGCTACCAAATACTAATTTAGTGTATGTAAACTTCTGACCCACTGGGAATGTGATGAAAGAAATAAAAGCTGAAATAATTCTCTACTATTATTCTGCCATTTTACATTCTTAAAATAAAGTGGTGATCCTAACCGACCTCAGACAGGACCGACCTCAGACAGGGAATATTTACTAGGATAAAATGTCAGGAATTGTGAAAAACTGAGTTTAAATGTATTTGGCAAAGGTGTATGTAAGCTTCTGACTTCAACTGTATCTAACAAGTGGGGCAAAGTATGGGGACAAATATGAAACGCTCATGCGCATTCTGACAGCAAAATTGGCATACCATGGCAAATTGAGGACACACTGCTTCTAATCTGCAGCTTTTTTGCAGTGAGAATATGCGGGGAGTTATTTTGCCAACATTTACTTATGTATATTAAAAACACTTCAGTTTTTCCGATCACTAGTATCATCCTAGCCGATTTTCATCGTACAGATACGGTTACAAATATGGCCGTGTCGGCACACCCCTACACCTGGCTAACGTGATGGGTCATGTAATCAGGATAACAACCTACCCCTCAATGTAACCAAGACGAAGGAGATTATTGTGGACTACAGGAAAAGGAGGACCGAGCACGGTCCGATTCTCATTGACGGGGCTGTAGCGGAGCAGGTTGAGAGCTTCAAGTTCCTTGGTGTCCACATCAACAACAAACTAGAATGTTCCAAACCCTCCAAGACAGTCGTGCAGAGGGCACGACAAAGCCTGTTCCCCCTCAGGAAACAAAAAATATTTGGAATGGGTCCTGAGATCCTCAAAAGGTTCTACAGCTGCAACATCGAGAGCATGGTTGCATCACTGCCCGGTACGGCAATTGCTCGGCCTCTGACCGCAAGGCACTACAGAGGGTAGTGCATACGGCCCAGTACATCACTGGGGCTAAGCTGCCTGCCATCCAGAACCTCTACACCAGGCGGTGTCAGAGGAAGGACCTATTGTCAAAGAGCCCAGCCACCCCAGTCAGACTGTTCTCTCTACGACCGCATGGCAAGCTGTACCGGAGTGCCACGTCAAGGACAAAAAGGCTTCTCAACAGTTTTTACCCCCAAGCCAATGGGACTCCTGAACAGGTAACCAAATGGCTACCCAGACTATTTGCATTGTGTCCACCTCCCAACCCCTCTTTTTACGCTGCTAATACTCCCTGTTTATCATATATGCATCACTTTAACTATAGACTCATGTACATACTACCTCAATTGGGCCGACCAACCAGTACTCCCGCAAATTGGCTAACCAGGCTATCTGCACTGTGTCCCACCCACTACCTGCCAACCCCTCTTTTCAGCTACTGCTACTGTCACGCCCTGGTCAAAGTATTTTGTGTTTTTCTTCATGTATTTGGTCAGGCCAGGGTGTGACATGGGTTTTTGTATGTGGTGTGTAGCTTAGTGGGGTTGAAGCTTAGTTGGGTGTTCTAGGAAAGTCTATGGCTGTCTGAAGTGGTTCTCAATCAGAGGCAGGTGGTTATCGTTGTCTCTGATTGGGAACCATATTTAGGCAGCCATATTCTTTGGTTGTATTGTGGGTGATTGTCCTGAGTGTCTTGATGTCCTTGTTAGATGTTAGTTGGCACATGTATAGGCTGTTTCGGTTTTCGTTTCGTGTTTTGTAGTGTTGTAGTGTTCGTGTTTAGTCGTGTTTTACGTTTGTTTAAATAAACATGGATCGAAATCGACACGCTGCAGTTTGGTCCGACTCTCCTTCACCATTAGAAAACCGTAACAGCTACTATCTGTTCATCATAAAAAGTATTTAGTCAGCCACCAATTGTGCAAGTTCTCCCATTTAAAAAGATGAGAGAGGCCTGTAATTTTCATCATAGGTACACTTCAACTATGACAGACAAAATGAGAAAATAAAATCCAGAAAATCACATTGTAGGATTTTTTATGAATTTATATGCAAATTATGGTGGACAATAAGTATTTGGTCAATAACAAAAGTTCATCTCAATACTTTGTTATATACCCTTTGTTGGCAATGACAGAGGTCAAACGTTTTCTGTAAGTCTCAACTAAAACATGCGGACTCTCCTTCACTGCAGCCGACGTGGGGAAAACATTTAAACGTGTCAACCCTCGCAAGGCTGCAGGCCCAGCCACGCCCTCAGAGCATGCGCAGACCAGCTGGCTGGTGTGTTTACGGACATATTCAATCAATCCCTATCCCAGTCTGTTCCCACATGCTTCAAGAGGGCCACCATTGTTCCTGTTCCCAAGAAAGCTAAGGTAACTGAGCTAAACGACTACCGCCCCATAGCACTCACTTCCTCATCATGAAGTGCTTTGAGAGACTAGTCAAGGACCATATCACCTCCACCCTACCTGACACCCTAGACCCACTACAATTTGCTTACCGCCCAAATAGGTCCACAGACGATGCAATCTCAACCACACTGCACACTGCCCTAACCCATCTGGACAAGAGAAATACCTATGTGAGAATGCTGTTCATCGACTACAGCTCGGCATTTAACACCATAGTGCCCTCCAAGCTCGTCATCAAGCTCGAGACCCTGGGTCTCGACCCCGCCCTGTGCAACTGGGTACTGGACTTCCTGACGGGCCGCCCCCAGGTGGTGAGGGTAGGCAACAACATCTCCACCCCGCTGATCCTCAACACTGGGACCCCACAAGGGTGTGCTCTGAGCCCTCTCCTGTACTCCCTGTTCACCCACGACTGCGTGGCCATGCACGCCTCCAACTCAATCATCAAGTTTGCGGACGACACAACAGTGGTAGGCTTGATTACCAACAATGACGAGACGGCCTACAGGGAGGAGGTGAGGGCCCTCGGAGTGTGGTGTCAGGAAAATAACCTCACACTCAACGTCAACAAAACTAAGGAGATGATTGTGGACTTCAGGAAACAGCAGAGGGAACACCCCCCTATCCACATCGATGGAACAGTAGTGTAGAGGGTAGTACGTTTTAAGTTCCTCGGCATACACATCACAGACAAACTGAATTGGTCCACCCACACAGACAGCATCGTGAAGAAGGCGCAGCAGCGCCTCTTCAACCTCAGGGGGCTGAAGAAATTTGGCTTGTCACCAAAAGCACTCACAAACTTCTACGGATGCACAATCGAGAGCATCCTGTCGGGCTGTATCACCGCCTGGTACGGCAACTGCTCCGCCCACAACCGTAAGGCTCTCCAGAGGGTAGTGAGGTCAGCACAACGCATCACCGGGGTCGAACTACCTGCCCTCCAGGACACCTACACCACCCGATGTCACAGGAAGGCCATAAAGATCATCATGGACAACAACCACCCGAGCCACTGCCTGTTCACCCCGCTATCATCCAGAAGGCGAGGTCAGTACAGGTGCATCAAAGCTGGGACCGAGAGACTGAAAAACAGCTTCTATCTCAAGGCCATCAGACTGTTAAACAGCCACCACTAACATTGAGTGGCTGCTGCCAACACACTGACTCAACTCCAGCCACTTTAATAATGGGAATTGATGGGAAATTATGTAAAATATATCACTAGCCACTTTAAACAATGCTACCTAATATAATGTTTACATACCCTACATTATTCATCTCATATGTATATACTGTACTCTATATCATCTACTGCATCTTTATGTAATACATGTATCACTTGCCACTTTAACTATGCCACTTTGTTTACATACTCATCTCATATGTATATACTGCACTCAATACCATCTACTGTATCTTGCCTATGCCGCTCTGTACCATCACTCATTCATATATATTTATGTACATATTCTTTATCCCCTTACACTTGTGTCTCTATAAGGTAGTAGTTTTGGAATTGTTTGCTTGATTACTTGTTGGTTATTACTGCATTGTCGGAACTAGAAGCACAAGCATTTCGCTACACTCGCATTAACATCTGCTAACCATGTGTATGTGATAAATCAAATTCGAATTTCTGACAAAATTGGAAACGTATAATATCTGAAAATGCAGTGGATGAATGCTTCATGGCAGACTAGAACCCCTTTAACTCTGTTTTGTTTGTACAGCTAATTTGGCCCGCATAGTGTCAAGTCACTCCAGTTCACATTGACCGTGTGTGCAGAAAGTAGTCCATCGCAACTTTTTTCAACTGATCTTGGTTGATAGCGCATGCTAAATTCAGGGCAGCAATGTTGTTGTGAGCCATAGCAACACTTGCAGTTCTCCATGGCTAATGTTGTATCTTTCAAAAAATCCACTGTAGCAAGTATTATCTACACATACTAAGCAGCTCACGTTACAGACAGAAGCATTATTACATGGCAGACCAATCTCTCGGCATGTCCAGCCCATCCATTATCTCAGACAGTCATGGCTAGCGGGAAGGTTCCTCACTTTTTTGTCTGTGGCTAAACCAAATAGGCTTGTCATTTAACAATTGTATTCGTATTTACAGATGGCATGTACGTTTGTTATTAAGGTACATGAAAGATCACATCTTCCAGAAGGCATTTCAACCAAGAAGCGCATTTTGATTTTTAAAAATGTAATACATGTAAAATGCCTCTCCTTTGAAGTAGTGATGAGCGACCGACATACGCCTTGCTACTTGAAACGGGTCACAAATGTCTTCATACTTGACCAGGGGAAACACTAGGGTATTGCTTGGGCTCTCATCAAAGAGAGAAGTTTGTCCGGCTCAACTTACATTTGCATGCCTCAAACCTAAATTGTCCGCTAGAGTGAAATGGGCTACTCCTATCTGAATTAATGAGGAGGCAGAATGAACCTCATTTCAATCTTTTGTTTGAAAATCAGTTGATTTTGACAAGTTGAAATATAGCCTTTAGATAGCGTGCCTTGGTTTGAGAGCAGCGCGGGTTAAAGCAGTAAAGGGGAGAACAACTCCATATTAATGCCCATGAGTTTGGAATTAGATGTTCAACGAGCAGGTGTCCAAATACTTGGTCATGTAGTGTAGTTCTGAAACTTGGAAATGAGAAATCATGTGCCAATATTAAATGAATTATTTGTTGGCATCACTACTAGCTGCTATCAATGTCATTCTTATGTAATCATTTAATTTAATTTAACTTAATTTAACCATTGGAGTCAATATATAATTAACACAACTACTACATTTTCAGAAGCTTACGGTCTTTGCCTGTGGGGAAAAGGCATATGGTTGTTTGTCCAATTAACAATTAACAACATTACATAAGTAACTATATTAATGTACTTTTTCACCCTGGAACATGTATTATCTGGAGATGATACCTGCCCCGACCTACTGAACCTCCATGTTTATGCACTAACCAAAACAGACCTTTTTCCCCAGGTATGGGCTCTACAACTTTGGCTGTGAAGAAGTTTACTGGCAAGTTTTACTGCAATCAATAGAAGACAGGATTCCATCAGGACTTCGGCTGGGATGATTAAACCGGGCTTCAAAGTAAAATATGTTCCTGTAAAGCTAATGCCTTTCAGTGGCCGAAGGGAGCAAGGAGGGCACTGATTAATGTAAGTGCTACCTTGCTCACACAATCACATAGCCATTGTGAAGGAGAGGTATAAAGCCAAGAGAGGAGTTGAGCGAGAGAGACTAGAGGTGCCCTATGCCTACGGTAATGGACGTGTGAATGAGTAGTGAAGGGTGTGAGAGTGGTGGATAGTGCTAGAAAGAGAGGGGGAATGAGAGAGCGTGAGCAGGGAGAGAGCACAGAGGAGTTCCCATTGTTCCCAAGTGATGAATCATCATTACAACCTAATGACAATCACGGTAATCAACAATTTTGAAACATTATGACATACTTATGGGGGCCTTAAAAAAGCATTATGTCAGCATAAAACAAGTAGTGTTAATAAGTCATTTGACTGCCAGTCAAATTTCTATGTGACATACAGTTGAAGTCGTAAGTTTACATACACTTAGGCTGGAGTAATTAACACTTGTTTTTCAACCAATCCAACAATTTGTTGTTAACAAACGATAGTTTTGGCAAGTCAGTTAGGACATCTACTTTGTGCATGACACAAGTCATTTTTCCAACAATTGTTTACAGACAGATTATTTCACTTATAATTCATTGTATCACAATACCAGAGGGGCAGAAGTTAACATACACTACGCTGACTGTGCCTTTAAACAGCTTGGAAAATTCCAGAAATTATGTCATGGCTTTAGAAGCATCTGACAGGCTAATTGACATCATTTGAGTCAATTGGATATGTACGTGTGTATGTATTTCAAGGCCTACCTTCAAACTCAGTGCATCTTTGCTTGACATCATGGGAAAATCAAAATAAATCAGCCAAGGCCTCAGAGAAAAAAATTGTAGATCTCCACCGGTCTGGTTCATCCTTGGGAGCAATTTCCAAACGCCTGAAGGTACCACGTTCATCTGTAAAAGCACCATGGGACCACGCAGACGTCACACCGCTCAGGAATGAGACGCGTTCTGTCTTCTAGAGATTAATGTACTTTGGTGCAAAAAGTGCAAATCAGACCCAGAATAACAGCAAAGGACCCTGTGAAGATGCTGGAGGAAATGGGTACAAAAATATCTATATCCACAGTAAAACAAGTCCTATATAGATATAACCTGAAAGGTCGCTCAACAAGGGAGAGGCCACTGCTCCAAACCGCCATAAAAAGCCAGACTACGGTTTGCAACTGCACATGGGGACAAAGATCGTACGTTTTGGAGAAATGTCCTGTGGTCTGATGAAACAAAAATAGAACTGTTTGGCCATATTGACCATCGTTATGTTTGGAGGAAAAAGAGGGAGGTTTGCAAGCCGAAAGAACACCAAACCAATCCTTATGCACGGGGTGGCAGCATCATGTTTTGGGGGTGCTTTGCTGCAGGAGGGACAGGTGCACTTCACAAAATAGATGGCTTCATGAGGCAGGAAAATTATGTGGATATATTGAAGCAACATCTCAAGACATCAGTCAGGAAGTTAAAGCTTGGTCGCAAATGGGTCTTCCAAATGGACAATGACCCCAAGCATACTTCCAATTAAGGACAACAAAGTCAAGGTATTGGAGTGGCCATGACAAAGCCCTGACCTCAATCCCATAGAACATTTGTGGGCAGGACTGAAAAACCGTGTGCGAGCAAGGAAGCCTACAAACCTGACTCAGTTACATCAGCTCTGTCAGGAGGAATGGGCCAAAAATTCACCAAACTTATTGTGGGAAGCTTGTGGAAGGCTACCCAAATGTTTGAACCAAGTTAAACAATTTTAAGGCAACACTACCAAATACTAATTGAGTGTATGTAAACGTCTGACCCACTGGGAATGTGATGAAAGAAATAAAAGCTGAAATAAATCATTCTCTCTACTATTATTCGGACATTTCAAGTTCTTAAAATAAAGTGGTGATCCTGACTGACCTAAGACATGGAATTTTTACTAGGATTAAATGTCAGGAATTGAGATACTGAGTTTAAATGTATTTGGCTAAGGTGTATGTAATCTTCTGATATCAACTGTATGTTTTTAGAGATGACTGATTGATCGAGAGACTGAGCCAGAAAGGAGAAATGGGGTATAAACCTGGACAAGTTTGGTGTGAAATGGAAATGTGTTTTTTTGTTCATATCCCACTCTCTTTGAGACACCCTCTGAGACTGGGGTCATGGCCAGGGATCAGCCATTATTGACGACGACCCAAGCACAATTAGGATTAAGTGCCTTGAGTGCAGATCGACAGATACAGTATTTCACCTTGTCGATTTGGGGATTCGAACTAGTGCCCAATGCTCTAATCGATAGGCTACCTCCCACCTTGAGGGCCTGCATAACATGTTATAACATGCTTGTAAAGGCCTCATTAATGGCTTAGGTCAGCACAATCCAAGTAAGGTGTTATGTAGTCCTCTGACCTATTCTGCAGTGCCAGTCAATTTTACGCTCATGTGGAATGTTTGTGGAGATGCATCCTGCCCACAGATTGATATATGTAAAGCAAGAAGAACAGGATGGAGGGGCCGACCACACTGTTTCAAAAATACATATTTATTTATATTGATTTGAGTGGAGTCTGCCAAGTCTCGTCTGCATATCTTGCCATCATTGTCTTATGCTGAGAGAACCTATATTCAATCCTGTCCTGTTGTGTATTTAGCATACAAATCAGCAGAAAACTGCAGACACCAATGATAGCATCTGCTTCTTGTGGATTCAGTTTTTCACCCACGGGCGGACTGGGACCAGAAATTGTCCCGGTCATTTATAACACACCCGCCCATATTTTCCTAAATTAGCCAAATAATGTTAATTCTGTGAAAAAAGAATGTTGGTCAGACCCACTGGGCTAAAGATGGACAAGCCCTTCTGTCATTTGCCCGATCTTCTCTATGGCTAGTCCATTTCTGTTTTCACCCATCTCCCTCAGTATCAGCAATAACATCCATGACATCACTCTCGGTCCAAGTGCCTAACCCGGACCACAATAACATGTTCAAACAACATTAACGAACAAATCAATCTGTTGTCTCTGATTTGGGGTCCTTTCAACTTTATACATCCTGTGATTCCTGCTGCTTATAGCTCCAACAGAAAACCGATCAGACATGCTAATTCCACAGGGAAATCCTTTTTATTTCCATGTTAATAGCCGTTAATGTCATTGTCAAGGTTACAGCTGTAGCCTCTCCCGGAGCCATTTTAGAATGCGATGGTAAGAAATGCATATTCTCCCTTCAGTGCGCACAGTTATTAGATTCCCGACCAAATGTATGTTTTAATCCCCAATGACAAAAGTCACTAGAGGGAACAGGATTTTATAAGCAACCATATCTGCAGAAAACAGCCAGTCCAGAGAGGGGAGAGAGAGTGGACTAATGAGTCCTGTGTTGACAATGTCTAAGGAAGTCTGGTTCTTTCACATATACAGTACTTTTGGAAAGTATTCAGATCCCTTCCCTTTTTCAAAAAGTTGTTACGTTACAGCCTTATTCTAAAATTGATTAAACAATTTTTTCACATAGTTAATTGATCTACATAAACTAAGCAAAAAAAGAGACGTCAGCTCACTCAACTGCATTTATTTTCAGCAAAGTTAACATGTGTAAATATTTGTATTAAAATAACAAGATTCAACACCTGAGACATAAACTGAACAAGTTCCACAGACATCTGACTAACAGAAATGGAATAATGTGTCCCTGAACAAAGGGGTCAAAATTAAAAGTATCAGTCAGTATCTGGTGTGGCCACCAGCTGCATTAAGTACTGCAGTACATCTCTTCCTCATGGACTGCACCAGATTTGCCAGTTCTTGCTGTGAGATGTTACCCCACTCTTTCACCAAGCCACCTGCAAGTTCCCAGACATTTGTGGGGGGAATGGCCCTAGCCCTCACCCTACGATCCAACAGGTCCCAGACGTGCTCAATGGGATTGAGATCCGGGCTCTTTGCTGGCCATGGCAGAACACTGACATTCCCGTCTTGCAGGAAATCACGCACAGCACGAGCAGTTAGGCTGGTGGCATTGTCATGTTGGAGGGTCATGTCAGGATGAGCCTCCAGGAAGGGTACCACATGAGGGAGGAGGAGGTCTTCCCTGTAACACAAGGCATTGAGATTGCCTGCAATGTCAACAAGTCAGTCCCACGGACCCTTCACCTCCAAATCCATCCCGCTCCAGAGTACAGGCTTTGATGCAATGCTCATTCCTTTGACGATGAACGCAAATCCGATCATCTCCCTTGGTGAGGCAAAACTGTGACTTGTCAGTGAAGAGCACTTTTTGCCATTCCTGTCTGGTCCAGTGACGGTACGTTTGTGCCCATAGGCGACGTTGTTGCCGGTGATGTCTGGTGAGGACCTGCCTTGCAACAGACCTACAAGCCCTCAGTCCAGCCTCTCTCAGTCTATTACGGAGGGATTGTGCGTTCCTGGTGTAAATCGGGCAGTTGATGTTGCCATCCTGTACCTGTCCCGCAGGTGTGATGTTCGGATGTACCGATCCTGTACAGGTGTTGTTACACATGATCTGCCAGTGCGAGGACGATCAGCTGTCCATCCTGTCTCCCTGTAGCGCTCTCTTAGGCATCTCACATTACGGACATTGCAATTTATGCCCTGTCCACATCTGCAGTCCTCATGCTTCCTTGCAGCATGCCTAAGGCACGTTCACGCAGATGAGCAGGAACCCTAGGCAACTTTCTTTTGGTGGTTGTCAGTCAGTAGAAAGGCCTCTTCAGTGTCCTAAGTTTTCACAACTGTGACCTTAATTGCCTACCGTCTGTAAGCTGTTAGTGTCTTAACGACCGTTCCACAGGTCCATGTTCATTAATTGTTTATGGTTCATTGAACAAGCATGGGAAACAGTGTTTAAACCCTTAACAATTTAGATCTGTGAAGATATTTGGATTTTTACGAATTGTCTTTGAAAGACAGGGACCTGAAGAAGGGACGTTTCTTTTTTTGCTGAGTTTACAATACAACACAATGACAAAGTGAAAACTGTTTTTTTATACTTTTTTTTAAATGTATAAAAAATAAAATACCTTTTGCTATGAGTTACGAAGTTGAGCTCAAGTGCATCCTGTTTCCATTGATCACCCTTGAGATTTTCCTACAACTTGATTGGAGTCCACCTGTGGTAAATTCAATTGATTGGTCATGATTTGGAAAGGCACACATCGATCTACATTTGAAGTCGGAAGTTTACATACACCTTAGCAAATACATTTACAGTCTTTCACAATTCCTGACATTTAATCCTCGTAAAAAATCCCCTGTCTTCGGTCAGTTAGGATCACCACTTTATTTTAAGAATGTGAAATGTCAGAATAATAGTAGAGAATGATTTCTTTCAGCTTTTAGTTATTTCATCACATTCCCAGTGGGTCAGTTTACATACACTCAATTAGGATTTGGATGCATTGCCTTAAAATTGTTTAACTTGGGTAAAACGTTTCGGGTAGCCTTCCACAAGCTTCATACAATATGTTGGGTGAGTTTTGGCGCATTCCTCCTGACAGGGTTGGTGTAACCGAGTCAGGTTGTAGGCCTCCTTGCTTGCACACGCTTGTTCAGTTCGGCCCAACACATTTTCTGTATTTTTGAGCTCAGGGCTTTGTGATGGCGACTTCAATAGCTTGACTTCGTTGTCCTTTAGCCATCTTGCCACAACTTTGGAAGTATTCTTGGGGTCATTGTCCATTTGGAAGACCCATTTGCGACCTAGATTTAACTTCCTGACTGATGACTTGAGATGTTGCTTCAATATATCCACAACATTTTCCAACCTCATGATGCCTTCTATTTTGTGAAGCGCACCTGTCGCTCCAGCAGCAAAGCACCTCCACAACATGATGCTGCCACCCCCGTGCTTCGCGGTTGGGATGTTGTTCTTTGGCATGCAAACCTCCCCTTTCTTCCTCCAAACATAACGATGGTCATTATGGCTAAACAGTTCTATTTTTGTTTCATCAGACCAGAGAACGTTTCTCAAAAAAAAGTATGATCTTTGTCCTCATGTGCAGTTGCAAACTGTAGTCTGGCATTTTGTATGGCGGATTTGGCGCAGGGGCTTCTTCCTTGCTGAGCAACCTTTCAGGTTATGTCAATATAGGACTTGTTTTACTGTCGATTTAGATACTTTGTACCTGTTTCCTCCAGCATCTTCACAAGGCCCTTTGCTGTTGTTCTGGGATTGGTTTGCACTTTTAGCACCAACGTACGTTCATCTCTAGGAGACAGAACGTGTCTCCTTCCTGTATGATGGCTGCATGGTCCCATTTTGTTTATACTTGCATACTTTTGTTTTTACAGATGAAAGTGGTACTTTCAGTTGTTTGGAAATTACTCCCAAGGATGAACCAGACTTGTGGAGGTCTACAATTTTTTTCTCTGAGGTCTTGGCTGATTTCTTTTGATTTCCCTTGATGTCAAGCAAAGAGGCACTGAGTTTGTCAGTTGGCCTTGAAATACAGCCACAGGAACACCTCCAATTGACTCAAATGACATCAGTTAGCGTATCAGTAGCTTCAAAAAGCCATGACATAATTTTCTAGAATTCTCCAAGCTGTTTAAAGGCACTTAGTGTATGCAAACTTCTGCCCCACTGGAATTGGGATACCGTGAATTATAAATGAAATAATCTGCCTGTAAACAATTGTTGGAAGAGTTACTTGTGTCATGCATGAAGTAGATGTCCTAACCGACTTGCCAAAACTATAGTTTGTTAACAAGACATTTGTTGAGTGGTTGAAAAATGACTTTTAATGACTCCAACATAAGTGTGTGTAAACTTCCGACTTCAACTGTGTATAAGGTCCCACAGTTGACACTGCATGTCAGAGTAAAAGATGATCATGTCTGAAAATAACATTTAACTATTTTGCCTGAATTCCAAGCGTCACGTCTGGACGTGAATCCTGGCACCATCCCTATGGTGAAGCATGGTGGTGCCAGCATAATGCTGTGGGCATGTTTTTCAGCGGCAGGGACGGGGAGGCTAGTCAGGGTTGAGGAAAGATGAATGGAGCAGAGAGATCCTTGATGAAAACCTGCTCCAGTGTTCTCTGCCCCAGTCTGAGGTCCTAAGGTTCACTTTCCAAGAGGACAATGACTCAAAGTACACAGCCAAGACAATGCAGGATTGGCTTCAGGACAGTCACTGAATGTCTTTGATTGGCTCAGCCAGAGACCGCACTTGAACCCGAACATCTCTATATATACCTGAAAATAGCTGTTCAGTGACTGTCCCCATCCAACCTGACAGAGCGTGAAAGGATCTGCAGAGAAGAATGGGATAATCTCCCCAAATACAGGTGTGCTAAGCTTTTAGCGTGATTACCAAGAAGACTCGTGGCTGTAATCGCTGCCAAAGGTGCTTCAACAAAGTACTGAGTGAAGAGTCTGAATAGTTATGTACATGTGATATTTCTGGGGGGTTTTATATACATTTTTTTAAATGTTTAAAAACCTGTTTTTGCTTTGTCATTATGGGGTATTGTGTGTAGATTGATGATGTGAAAAAATACAACTTAATACAATTTAGAATAAGGCTCCAATGTATTTCTTTTAGGAAAAGACAAGGGGTCTGAATACGTTAGAAACGCACTGTATACTGATGGGTAAAGCAGTTAGTACTTTATTTTCCAGTGCACTTATTAACCTTGTCATACAGTCAGGTCCAAAAATGATTTGCACCTTTGATAACAATGATCCAAAAAGACTATAAAGTATGCAAAAAAATATATACTATTATATCAATTAACTTTTTTTATTTAAGTTGTATTTTTTCTCAAAACGATAGGGGTCAAAATGGTTGCCAACCATGATTTCAATACCTCACCTTGCAAGGTTAACTGGACAGGTTCCACTCAGAACAGGCGTCGCCATGGTCGACCAAAGAAGTTGAGTGCACGTGCTCAGCGTCATATCCAGAGGTTGTCTTTGGGAAATAGACGTATGAGTGCTGCCAGCATTGCTGCAGAGTTTGAAAGGGTGGGGGGTCAGCCTGTCAGTGCTCAGACCATACGCCGTACACTGCATCAAATTGGTCTGCATGGCTGTCGTCCCAGAAGGAAGCCTCTTCTAAAGATGATGCACAAGAAAGCCCGCAAACAGTTTGCTGAATACAAGCAGATTAAGGACATGGATTACTGGAACCATGTCCTGTGGTCTGATGAGACCAAGATAAACTATTTGGTTCAGATGGTGTCAAGCGTGTGTGGCGGCAACCAGATGTAGGCACACCTACAGCAACCAGCTGTAGGCAAGTGTGTCTTGCCTACAGTCAAGCATGGTGGTGGGAGTGTCATGGTCTGGGGCTGCATGAGGGCTGCCGGCACTGGGGAGCTACAGTTCATTGAGGGAACCATGATTGACAACATGTACTGTGACATACTGAAGCAGAGCATGATCCCCTCCCTTCGGAGACTTGACCGCAGGGCAGTATTCCAACATGATAACGACCCCAAACACACCTCCAAGACGACCACTGCCTTGCTAAAGAAGCTGAGGGTAAAGGTGATGGACTGGCCAAGCATGTCTCCAGACCTAAACCCTATTGAGCATCTGTGGGGCATCCTCAAATGGAAGGTGGAGGAGTGCAAGGTCTCTAACATCCACCATCCGTGATGTTGTGATGTCTTCATGGAGGAGTGGAAGAGGACTCCAGTGGCAACCTGTGAATCTCTGGTGAACTCCATGCCCAAGAGGGTTAAGGCAGTGCTGGAAAATGATGGTGTCCACACAAAATATTGACACTTTGGACATTTCCACTGAGGGGTGTACTCACTTTTGTTGCCAGCGGTTGAGACATTAATGGCTGTGTGTTGAGTTATTTTGAGGGGACAGCATATTTACACTGTTATACAAGCTGTACACTCACTACTTTACATTGTAACAAAGTGTCATTTCTTCAGTGTTCTCACATGAAAATATATACTCAAATATTTACAAAAATGTGAGGGGTGTACTCACTTTTGTGATATACTGTAATTACGACAAGTTTCAGGAACCTAGGCGTCTGTCACGGGTCACAACTTCACAGAAGAGCTGCTTGAACGTAAGCTTATGTTTTTAATCCAAATGTTTTTTGTTTGTTGCAGAAATGCCTTCTCGAACATGTGAACTTTCATGAGCCTTAATAACAAACTTGTATGACATCTGTAAATACAAATACAATTCTTAAATTACTAGCGTAGTTGGTTAAGTCACAGAAAAAGACAGCATCCTTCCCGCTAGCCATAATTGGCTGAGATATTGAGTGGGCTGGACATGCCGAGAGATGAGTTTAGATTTGTCTGCCATATAGCACGCTTCTGTCTATTTGAGCTGGTCAGTAAATGTAGGGTAATCCTGTCGAACACTTTACCCCTGTTTGTATGCACATAACTACCTCATCTATCACTGATTTTGTAATTGATATTGTTCTTGTACATACTGTATTATTTTTTATAATGACACTATCTATTTCTGATATTGCTACTATGCATGTAACCGTTTGGCTGTACTGTTTACACCTTCTGTAGAGACCCATCCACTTGGCAAGATGTGGCTGGGGGTTATAGCATTACCTGGAATTGTTCCTTATTGTAGGCTACACTTTAAGCCTTAATCTTTACTACAAATCAAATCAAATTGATTTATATAGCACTTCTTACATCAGCTGTTACCTCAAAGTGCTGTACAGAAACCCAGCCTAAAACCCCAAACAGCAAGCACTACTCACTGTTTAGCACTGTTTAGCATGTGAATCCTTAAAGAGATGGGTGGGGCTGGCTTAAGAGGGTGTCAACAATGCTGAATGGGTGTAGACAAAGGAGAGCTCTCCAGTAGGTACCAAAACATTCAAAGGCCATTTTCCCAAAAGTGAGTGAATCAAGGTTAGTTTGGCAGCTAGCGTGAAAGAGGAGCGACAACGATAGAGGAAACCAAGTCTAGATTTAACTTTAGCCTGCACCTTTGATATGTGCTGAGATAAGGACAGTGTACCGTCTAGCCATACTCACAAGTACGTGTATGAGGTGACTACCTCAAGCTCTAAACCATCAGAGGTAGTATTCACAGCTGTGGGGAGAGGGGCATTCTTCTTACCAAACCACATTACCTTTGTTTTGGAGGTGTTCAGAACAAGGTTAAGGGTAGAGAAAGCTTGTTGGACACTAAGAAAGCTTTGTTGTAGAGCATTTAACACAAAATCCGGGGAGGGGCCAGTTAAGTATAAGACTGAATCATCTGCATATAAATGGATGAGAAAGAGCTTCTTACTGCCTGAGCTATGTTGTTGATGTAAATTGAGAAGAGCGTGGGGCCTCGGGTTGAGTATTGGGGTACTCCCTTGGTGACAGGCAGTGGCTGAGACAGCAGATTTTCTGACAGAGAGAGAACTGCTACTTAAAATAACTAACTTTGGCCTTCCGTATAGCCTGAGTGCACTTATTTCTCATTTGCCTGAATGAGAGCCAGTCAGCATGAGTATGCGTGTGCCGAGCCTTTCGCCAAATGCAATTCTTGAGGTGGAATAACTCCATGAGCTGAACCTGTTTTTAATTCTAATTTTCTTTATGGGGGCATGATTGTTAACAATACCACCTAAAATATTTAAAAAAGAAGGTCCAAGCGCCTTCGACAGAGGGGATCACGCTGATTCTATACCATTTTACAGAGGCCAGTTCATGAAGGAAGGCTTGCTCATTTTTTTAACAAGCATCTATGACAAATCAGGACAGGTCATATCACTGAGCAGCCGTTACGAACACAGACTGTAAAACAGTGATCACTAAGGTCATTACAGAAAACACCAGACTGATACCTATCAGGATTATTTGTGAGGATATAATCAAGAAGAGTAGCCTTTTCTGTGTGTTTGGAGTCATACCTTGTGGGATTGGAAATAATCTGAGAAAGATTTAGGGAGTCCCATTGCTTTAGGACTTGGTCAGGTGGTTTAAGCATGTCCCTGTTTAGCTAACCTAGCAGAACAAATTCAGACTTAATGTAAGGGGCCAGGAGAGAACTTAAGGCAGGTAGGGTACAGGCCGGTGCTGATGGAGGACAATAGCACCCAGCAACAGTCAACAAATAGCTATTTGAAAGTTTAAGATTTCAGACCAGTAAATCAAATTGTATGGGGACAGACTTGGTGGAGACAACCGAGCACTGAAGGTGATCTGTGGTAAAGATTGCCACTCCCCCACTTTTGGAAGATCACTCTTCCTTAACCGTCTCAGTAATAACCAACACATCTGGCTTGGAGTTGTAAACCCGTACTTTCAATTGATCCATTTTAGGATTTCTTCCAAGATGGTGTAGCAGTCAGACATCTTTGACGTGTCCCATATATATATATATTTGATATCTTTTGTCTTCCCATATATTTTTCTATTTTTTCTAAACCTAAACTTCAAAATACTCTCCTGCAACCCGCCTCACCCAATGTGGTGTGGATCTGATTTTTTTCAAAAGTATTTTCTTTACTCCTGAATCGGAACCCCAACAGAAGCTAGCCATCTGCCTAGCTACTAGCTAGTAGTCAGCTAACCTTTGGCTTGGAAAACTCTCACTAGTTTGCACAATGCGATTCTAACCAGAGCATACCGGACCTATTTTCTCTCCATATCCCCGGATTCCCACCGCAAGCTCTGAACCTTTTCACCTGGATCATCGCAGCTAGCTAGCTGCAATCCGAGTGTCTACTCCTGGCTAACGTCTCTGTCCCGAAGCAAGCACCAACTAGCCTGGAGCTAGCCTTGCTAGGCCCATCTCCCGGCTAGCTGAAGAGTTCCATCAGCCACTCCTGGGCTACAATACCTATTTTGCCAATTGGCCTGGACCCATTTTACTGCCGGTGCGGAGCCTCGTCGGTCCTTCACGATTGGACTACCAACGTAATCTTCTCTAGGGAGTTATTCAACTGGCCCTTCCGTCGCGACGTCCCCTGAATGCCCATCTGCTAGCCTGCTAACCGCGGCCCGCTAGCTGAATAGGCCCATCGGACAATTTCTTGGGCCACTATACCTATTTTGCCAATTGTACTGGTCCCCTTTACCACACGGAACCCTACTAATCCACCACGACTGGTCTACCAATGTAAATGTACGAGGAGGCTGTAAACAGACTTCCCCCATCGCGACGTCCCGGCCAGCTAGCTATCTGAATCACCGTGTCTCCAACCATCCTCACTACTCACTGGACCCTTATGATCACTCGGCTACGCATGCCTCTCCTTAATGTCAATATGCTTTGTCCATTGCTGTTCTGGTTAGTGATTATTGTCTTATTTCACTGTAGAGCTAGCCTTTAGCCCTGCTCAATATACGTTAGCCAACCCTTTAGTAACACATCCCACACATGCGATGACATCACCTGGTTTAAATGATGTTTCTAGAGACAATATCTCTCTCATCATCACTATGCCTAGTCCTACCTCCACTGTATTCACATCTTAACATACTGTACATTATGCCTTGAATCTATTCCAGAAACCTGCTCCTTTTATTCTCTTTTCTGGACGTACTAGATGACCAGATCTTATAGCCTTTAGCCGTACCCTTATCCTACTCCTCCTCTGTTCCTCTGGAGATGTAGAGGTTAATCCAGGCCCTGCAGTGCCTAGCTCCACTCCTATTCCCCAGGTGCTCTCATTTGTTGACTTCTGTAACCGTAAATGCCTTGGTTTCATGCATGTTAACATTAGAAGTCTCCTCCCTAAATTTGTTTTATTCACTGCATGAGCACACTCTGCCAACCCGGATGTTCAAAAACCCTGATATTTCCATCCCTAACAATAACATTTTCCGACAAGATAGAACTGTCAAAGGGGGCGGAGATGCAATTTACTGCAGAGATAGCCTGCAGAGTTCTGTCTTACTATCCAGGTTTGTACCCAAACAATTCGAGCTTCTACTTTTAAAAATCCACCTCTCCAGAAACACGTCTCTCACTTTTTCCGCTTGCTTTAGACCACCCTCTGCCCACAGCTGTGCTCTGGACACCATATGTGAACTGATTTCCCCCATCAATCAGAGCTCGTGCTGCTAGGTGAACTAAACTGGGACATGCTTAACACCCCAGCCATCCTACAATATATGCTTGATGCCCTCAATCTCACACAAATTATCAATGAACCTACCAGGTACAACCCCAAAACCATAAACACGGGCACCCTTATAGATAGCATCCTAACCAACTTGCCCTCCAAATACACCTCTGCTGTTTTCAATCTAGATCTCAGCGATCACTGCCTCATTGCCTGCATCTGTAATGGGCCTGCGGTCAAACGACCAGCCCTCATCACTGTCAAATGCTTCCTAAAACACTTCAGCGAGCAGGCCTTTCCAATCAACCTGGCCCGGGTATCCTGGAAAGATTACGACCTCATCCTGTCAGTAGAGGATGCTTGGTTATTCTTCAAAAGTGCCTTCCTCACCATCTTAAATAAGCATGCCCCATTCAAAAAATGTAGAAGCAGGAACAGATATAGCCCTTGGTTTTCTCCAGACCTGACTGCCCTTGACCAGCATAAAAACATCCTGTGGCATACTGAATTTGCATTGAATAGCCCCCGTGATATGCAACTTTTCAGCTAAGGCTAGCTTTTTCAAGTAGAAATTTGCATCCTGTAGCACAAACTCAAATGTTCTGAGACACTGTCCAAGTCCATGGAGAATAAGAGCACCTCCTCCCAGCTGTCCACTGCTCTGAGGCTAGGAAATACTGTCACCAAGGATATAATTGAGAATTTCAACAAGCATTTTTCTACGGCTGGCCATGCTTTCCACCTGGCTACCTCTACCCTGGTCAACAGCCCTGCACCCCCTACAGCAACTCGCCCAAGCCTCCCCCATTTCCCCTTCACCCAAATCCAGACAGCTGATGTTCTGAAAGAGCTGCAAAATCTGGACCCCTACAAATCAGCCGGGCTAGCCAATCTAGACCCTCTCTTTCTAAAATTATCTGCCAAAATTGTTGCAACCCTTATTACTAGCCTGTTCAACCTCTCTTTCATATCATCTGAGATTCCCAAAGGTTGGAAAGCAGCCACTGTCATCCCCCTCCTCAAAGGGGGAGACACTCTAGACCCAAACTACTACAGACCTAGATCTGTCCTACCCTGCATTTCAAAGGTCTTCGAAAGCCAAGTTAACAAACAGATTACCGACCATTTCGAATCCCACCATACCTTCTCCGCTATGCAATCTGGTTTCAGAGCTGGTCATGGGTGCACCTCAGCCACGCTCAAGGTCCTAAACGACATCATAAACGTCATCGATAAGAGACAATAATGTACAGCTCTATTCAGCTCTATTCATCGACCATCAAGGTTTTTGACTCTTGTCAATCACCACATTCTTATCGGCAGACTCAACAGCCTCAAATGATTGGCTTGCCTGGTTCACAAACTACTTCTCTGACAGAGTTCAAGTGTGTCAAATCGGAGGGCCTGTTGCTGGGACCTCTGGCTGTCTCTATGGGGATGCCACAGGGTTCAATCCTCTGGGTGACTCTTTTCTCTGTATACATCAATGATGTCGCTCTTGCTGCTGGGTATTCTCTGATCCACCTCTACGCAGACTATACCATTCTGTATACTTCGGGCCCTTCTTTGGACACTGTGTTAACCAACCTCTAGACGATCTTCAATGCCATACAACTCTCTTTCCATTGCTTCCACCTGCCCTTAAATGCAAGCAAAACTAAATGCATGCTCTTCAACCGATGGCTGCCCACACCTACCAACCCGTCCAGCACCACTACTCTGGACGGTTCTGACTTCGAATATGTGGACAACTACAAATATCTAGGTGTCTGGTTAGACTGTAACCTTCCTTCCAGACTCACATTAACCTGTTACTCCTACCCCCTACTTTTTCGAACATTCTGTTAAAAATCGCGCAACATTTCAGCGCCCTGCTGCTCATGCCAGGAATATAGTATATGCATATGATTAGTATGTGTGGATAGAAAACACTCAGACGTTTCTAAAACTGGTTAAATCACGGCTGTGACTATAACAGAACGTGCGTTTCATCGAAAAGCGCAGGAAAATCTGATCACTGAAAATGGAAATATATATCCATCCGCCACTTCAACCCATTGATAAAGGCGAACCACAATAAATGGGGCTGAGGTTGCAATACCTACAGCTTCCACACGATGTCAACAGTCTTGTCATTTGCCTAGGCTTTGTTTCATGGTCAAACGAAGAAGAGACAAGCCATTTGTTCAAGCCTCCGACCGGATATTTTGTTTGAGATTTACCCGGACATTATTTCCAGACGGACAGCTAAAGAATATACTTTGCCTCGTGATCAATTTGATCGCTTATTAACGTTTACTAATACCTAAGGTTGCATTACAAAAGTATTTCGAAGTGTTTTGTGAAAGTTTATCGTCGACTTTTTTAATTTAAAAAAATGACGTAACGTTATAAGGCGCTATTTTTTTTCGTTTATCACACAGTCTTCATAGATCGATATCTAGGCTATATATGGACCGATTTAATCGAAAAAAAGACCCAGTAGTGATTATGGGACATCTGGGAGTGCCAACAAAGAAGATGGTCAAAGGTAATGAATGTTTTATATTTTAATTGTGCGGTTTGTGTAGCGACGACTATGCTAATTATTTTGTTTACGTCCCCTGCGGGTCTTTTGGGGTGTTACATGCTATCAGATAATAGCTTCTCATGCTTTCGCCGAAAAGCATTTTAAAAATCTGACTTGTTGCCTGGATTCACAACGAGTGTAGCTTTAATTCAATACCCTGCATGTGTATTTTAATGAACGTTTGAGTTTTAACTAGTACTATTAGCATTTAGCGTAGCACATTTGCATTTCCAGATGTCTAGATGGGACGCCTGCGTGTCAGGTAGGAGCAAGAGGTTAAGCATCTCCAATCCAAAATTAATTCTAGAATCGGCTTCCTATTTCACAACAAAAGCATCCTTCACTCATGCTGCCAAACATACCCTAGTAAAACTGACAATCCTTCCGATCGTTGACTTTGGCGATGTCATTTACAAAATAACCTCCAATACTCAGCAAATTGGATGCAGTCTATCACGGTGCCATCTGTTTTGTCACCAAAGCCCCATATAGCACCCACCACTGCGACCTATACAGTCTCGTTGGCTCCCACTGGCTCCAGGTCATCTACAAGTCTTTGCTATGTAAAGCCCCACTTATCTTATCTTGTGGTCCTTCTGTAGCTCAGTTGGTAGAGCATGGCGCTTGTAACGCCAGGGTAGTGGGTTCGATCCCCGGGACCACCCATACGTAGAATGTATGCACACATGACTGTAAGTCGCTTTGGATAAAAGCGTCTGCTAAATGGCATATATTATATTATTATTATTATCTCAGCTCACTGGTCACCAGAGCAGCAACCACCGTAGCACATGCTCCAGCAGGTATATTTCACTGGTCACCCCGAAGCCAATTCCTCCGTTGGCCGCCTTTCCTTCTAGTTCTCTGCTGCCATTGACTGGAACGAACTGCATAAATCACTGAAGCTGGAGACGCATATCTCCCTCACTAGCTTTAAGCACCAGCTGTCAGAGCAGCTCACAGATCACTGCACTTGTACATAGCCCATCTGTAAATAGCCCATCCAACTACCTCATCCCCATACTGTATTTATTTTATTTATATTGCTCATTTTCAGCCCAGTGTCTCTACTTGCACATTCATCTTCTGCACATCTACCATTCCAGTGTTTAATTGCTATATTGTAATTACTACACCACCATGGCCTATTTATTGCCTTACCTCCCTTATCTTACCTCATTTGCACACACTGTATATATACTTTTTTTACTGTATTATTGACCCTATGTTTGTTTATTCCATGTGTAAGTCTGTGTTGTTGTATGTGTCGAACTGCTTTGCTTTATCTTGGCCAGGTCACAGTTGTAAATGAGAACTTGTTCTCAACTAGCCTACCTGGTAAAATAAAGGTGAAAAAAAACGGAGGGGGCGAAGGTAATAAGCTTCTAATAAGCTTCTAATTTTAACGTGCCCAGGCTTTAACAAGAGTAGAAATCAGTGAAGCAAATATCAGAGCACAAGTCAGAATTGGGGCTAGCAACTGTAGATGGGATAGGTTAAATGCACATTTCCAAATATTATCAACAGTAATACAACCAAGGCATGGCATAGGACAGGGAGAGAGCTCTGCAGTGCTGATTTATGATATCTGAATGTTCATCAGAGGGCAACAATATCATATTGTACAGCAATTTCATCAGATAACATGAATACAAAACTGGTGAGAGGTGGTTGGAATGGGAGGCTAAAAGTCTATGTAACCAATAGAGAGTCAGAGTCCTGAGTTTGGGAACAAATATAATCTGGCCCACGGTTGGGAAAAGAACGTTCGTAGTCAACAAAGCATGCAGTATTCATGAGGCAAATAGTGAAATAGCAAAATGCCCAAGAAAAAAATGAAATATATAACGACTTGGGGCAAGCCATTGTAAGTTCAGAGTCACTCACCCCAACAGCAAAATGACTTTCCCATTGTTCCTCAAAAATGCAGTGTATGATAAACCATTTTGTAGTCTATTTTTATCCAACGTAAAAAACACAATTTCAAATGTTGCTACATAAGACCGATTTGAGCTGGTCAGTCACATTTAGTAGTCTTATGGCTTGGGGGTAGAAGCTTTTCATGGTTATGCTCGTTACAGAATTGGTGCATTGGTACCACTTGCTGCGTGGTAGCAGAGAGAAAAGTCTGTGACTTGGGTGGCTGAAGTCTTTGACAATTGTTAGGGCCTTTCTCTGACACCGCCTGGTATAGAGGTGCTAGATTGCAGGGAGCTCGGCCCCAGTGATGTACTACCCATATGCACTACCCTCTGTAGCGCCAAGCAGTTGCCAAACCAAGCGATGATGCTTCTTATCATCTTATCAATATTTTCTCAATAGGTCAGCTGTAGAACTTTGCCTTACCTTTTCAACCTTCCTGAGGGGGAAGGAGCATTGTCATGCCTTATTGACGGCTGTGTTGGTGTGTGTGGACCATGTTAATTCCTTAGTGATGTGGACACAGGAACTCTCAACCCGCTCAATTCGATTACAGGCTCAAAATGGCCAGAAACAAAGAACATTCTTCTGATCTTGTCAGTCTATTCTTGTTCTCAAATTAGACACTCTAATGTACTTGTCCTCTTTCTCAGTTGTGCACCGGGGCCTCCCACTCATTTTATATTCTGGTTAGAGACAGTTTGCACTGTTCTGTTATGGGAGTAGTGCACCGCGTTGTACGAGATCTTCAGTTTCTTGGCAATTTCTCGCATGAATAGCCTTCATTTCTCAGAACAAGAGTAGACTGGCAAGTGTCAGAAGAAAGTTATTTGTTTCTGGCCTTTTGAGCCTGTAATCAAACCCATTAATTCTGATGCTCCAGATACTCAACTACTCTAAAGAAGGCCAGTTTTATTGCTTCTTTAATCAGGACAACAGTTTTTAGCTGTGCTAACATACAGTAACTGCAAAATGGTTTTATAATGATCAGTTAGCCAGTCATTCTGTAGATCTGAAATTAAGTATTCTCTTCTTTAGCACGTCAAATTTAGTATTTCAATACGGCTTACCCGACTACATATTTAGTGATTTAATGGAAAGTTATGTTGGTGTACTCATATTAATTTATGTAATCCATGCATGATTTTATTTGTCTAAATAAAATATGGACATTTCTTATCAAGCGGGGAAATATTCCTAAACTGTAGACTACACATTTGACATTTTAAACTAAATCGTGATTGTGTTAAAATTTTGTATAAAATGATATTGTATTGTATTTGGACGTTAACGTGATCAAAGAAACAGATGTAAAGTGCTTCATTTCATATTGATATTTAAATTGTCTATCACTCATCTTGCTGCAATCCATATCACTTTCATTTACAATGTGGTAATTCATTGTAGAAGTCGGTCTTCAACATCTTTATTTTTTGCAGAAGAGTAGCCTCGATGTAGGCATAATTTGGCTAAGTTATTGTCTGCAATTAAACATGTCAAAACAAATCATTGTAATTGACTTATGCTACATTTCCAGTCAAATTATATTATTTTATTTGGTCATTTTCTTTCATTTATCTTTTTCCTACTTCCCATTTCATTGTTCCTGATAGAATGTTAGGTTGAAGATAACCAACCTAGATTTGATGTTACTTAATTGCCTTGGGAGTATTGAACACAGACAATTAACATTTCCCCAGTCTAGTATCAAGCCGAATTGACACCATAACAATGTCAGATCAGCTGGTCTGCTATTTACTCCGGTGTTCTTTTCATTGCAACTAGGTTGTTTTGACATGAATCTCAGTGTAATCTCCCAGTAGTATCGTTTCAAGGAAAACAGCGTTAACACAGTGGTACCTGCAAAGTTCTGCTTGTTTGTTGCAATGCACTTGTAGGGTCAATTGAAACAACTTGCTGAACCAACACAGTCTCAATCAATTCGTGCATATATGTACATAATGCATTTCAGCAAATTTCGTGCGTTTTTGTGCGTTTTTCTGGCTTAATTCGTGAGAAAAGACAAATTTATGTGCTTTTTAATTCGTGCGAAAAGACACATTGATTCGTGCGAAAAGACACACATTTAACCAGTAGGCTACACACAAGTCTTTTCAACAACCATATAGACGCGATAGTTTATATTTCATTTTTGTTCTTAAACTCGATGTAGGATCAGGCAAAATCCCTTGAGTTGCGTACCTTATGCAGGTTTGGTCCTCGGTTGGTTGCCATGTGTCCATATCGAGTGGTCATGATGTCTAGGTCCGCATATGCGGCTTAGGCCTGAGGGGTCCGTGCGCGGCCGGCCAAATTTGTGGGCCCCATGGTTGCCCACTTGTAGATTGACCCATTGGTTGGGTTAAAGAGTCGTCTGTCTGTAGGGTGGGGGTTAGGTTTAGGTCCAGTTGGAGTTAGGGTTAAGTATAGTTAGTAGAATGGTTAAGTATAGTTAGTAGAATGGTTAAGGTTAGGGTAAGGTATAGTCGTGTATATGGTTGTTGCAAAGGCTTGTGTGTAGCCTACTGGTTAAATTTGTGCCTTTTCGCACGAATCAATTTGTCTTTTCGCACAAATTAAGAAGCACATAAATTTGTGTATTTTCGAACGAATTGAACCACACAAAAATGCACAAATACGCACTAAATCTGATGAAATATATTTTGTACATATATGCGCGAATTGGATGTGAGGCTGGGCTGGCTGAATTTAACGCTTCAGTGCTGGATTTCTTAAAGGTACAATACAGCTGTTTTTGCCAGAAAATCCATTCTGGGTAACTATAAAGTACCGTACTGTCTGTTTTTAATTAAAATTGTCAAAAATAAACCAAAATTGCTTCTGAGAAATGCAATTTCTCAAGCAATAATTTTGATAGGACTATCTGTGAGTTGTCTGAGGGGTGTAATTGGATAAGCCTAATGGTCGGTGTGTAACCTGATAACTGCCGCTATTGGTCTATCAATTTATTCAAAAACCCCACCCAGCCAAACTAGATGAAATTACAGGCAGACTTTTCATACAGCTCTTACACCAAAAGTGCATGATCATCATTTTCACAAGTTCACAGTATTATTCCAATAATGTGGAAATACAGTGCATTTGGAAAGTATTCAGACCTCTTCCACTTTTCCACATTTTGTTACATTACAACCTTAGTCTAAAATGGATTAAGTAAATGTTTTCCCTCATCTTTCTACACCCACAATACCCCTTAATGACAAAGCAAAAAGAGGTTTTTAGAAGTTTTTGGAAAAGTTGTTATGATAAAGTAACTACACCAACATTAGTTTTCCATTCTTAAAATGTGTAGGGTAAATTGCCACAACAGATTTTTCATGGAAACTAGGAAAACATTGACTAAAATTCTACAAAAACAAAACACAAAAATTCCTGGAATCAGCTAAGAAGAGATACTACACTGACAATGTCCCTAGGCTAAAGATGGCAAACACCAAGTATTGGCATCAAGAGAAGATGGCATGGAGAATGTAAAGAAAGTGGTGGCAGTCATTCGTGTGCCAAAGACTTTGCTGTGATCTCATATTTTAAGCCTATCCCAAACCTGAGCTTACCATTCCGGAGTTAATGCCTAACCTAAAGAAATTGGAGTTAATTCAGGAACTGCATCAACTATCATCAATGCAGAGACAACTGGATGAGTTAAGCACCTGGACCGCTAACAATGACATGCTCTTCAATGACAAGACAATTACACAATGACATGTGTAATTATGCATGTCACCTTCTCCAAAAATGTATCTCCCCTTACAACATCTTCATCAGAGACACCCAAGATCAGAGTGATGGGTCAAACTGTATAGCAGGATCAGCCAGGTTGGAATCATGACCACATGTGCCAGCAGGATGCTGTTCCTTCCCAAGCGCATTAAGCCCTTCTTTGACACCACAGCGGACCTATTGGCCATCTATGTCGGCTATGTAAGACCAGTACTAGAGTATGCTGTCCCAGCCTGGCATGCTGGCCTCAAACAAACCTTGTCTGCTCAGCTGGAGCGTGTCCAGAAGAAAGCCTGTCGAATCATTCTGAGCAGGTCGTAATAGCTAACAGGAAGCCCTCAAAACCCTGCGAATCCTGTCCCTGGAGAGCAGATCTGCCTGACATTTGCTAAATCCCTGCAGATTGGCCCCCCCAATCATACTTCACCAAACTGCTCAATGCAGACATGAAATAGCACAGGGGACCTAAAAAAATTCCTACTAAAAACATTAGAGCCATTAGAGTCATAGTCTTTTCTGAATCTGCCTCGCCAAATGTTGATGTTTTATTATTATTGTATTGTTCATGAAATGCTTATAGATTATTTTGCCCCAATGCAATGTGTAGACTGTGTCTTGCAGTTACAACAGACAGAGAAGGTTGTAACCTACATCCTAAATTAGCCCAAACATATTATTATACTTTTTGTGAATGTTTGCTCAAATCGCTATTGGGTTTTTATTTCAACTGTTCAGAAATATGAAGCAGAGACGTAACACATGCGCAGGACATGATTCAGTAGATTAGCTCTACATTAACCAAAACATGACAAATGTGTGTTTACATGTGCTGCACCAATAAGCACATCACAAGAGAGCAACTGTGTTACTATTCCTGGTCTTGGCTCTGCATTTGGTAGAATGTGTGGTCGGGCATGTGTCCGCCACAACCTCCTGTTGAGGAATGAGGGTACTGAAGACTGAGGCTGCTGCTCAGGTCCCTCAGGATGGCAATGATGAAGAGGCTGAGGTCAATGTACCTGCACAGAGAAAGAGGAATGATCTTGCTTTATAGATTTTTTTGACAGATATGTTGATTTGTATGCACTTTCAGATTACAGGCCTAAAATATATTGTGGACAATTACTTAGACTTTATTGTATTTATTTTTGGCCAAAATATTTGTAGTTAACAGAAGAATGTACACATTAAAATAAACATTTGTTGTGCTGAATACATGTCAGGTTTCAATATAGAAAAATAAATAGTCGACAAAAAATAAAATCATTGCTGTAATTTAAATGATGAAACAACATATTTAAAAATGTCATTATGTTCATTAAAATGTTGCCTTCTGAACCTCCATAAGTGAGGTTAGTTGTGTCCTCTGCTCCTGAGCATGGTCCTGGAATCATTGCAGTGCCTCAGGTACATACCTATACCTTGGCCTTTTCCACTCGTCCTAGGCTGCAAGAGGCTTTGCTGGTGCAGTCTTTTGAGGATCCAAGGAGAGTAGAGATATTTTA
Source organism: Oncorhynchus keta (assembly GCF_023373465.1). Taxonomy (NCBI): domain Eukaryota; kingdom Metazoa; phylum Chordata; class Actinopteri; order Salmoniformes; family Salmonidae; genus Oncorhynchus; species Oncorhynchus keta. Next base: position 6,968,736 of record NC_068437.1, read on the forward strand.
TTGATTATATCATTGATTATATTATGCCATCACAACCTGTGATACCAGCATTATATTTTTTATAATAACTTCACTAATGCTTCCCTGAATATTTCACTGCTATGCTAGCTTTATACATTTACCACATTGCATGTATTTTCAACTGTAAATTAATAATAACATGAGCCATTTAGCAGACACTTTTATCCAAAGCGACTGACAGCTATGTTTGCATACATTTTTACGAATGGATGGTCCTGGGAATCAAACCCATTATCCTGGCTTTGTAAGTGCCATGCTTTTCCAAGTGAGTTACAGAGGACCAATAAACTGTGTGCACCGGTTCCACACTTGGATCGCTGGCCAACAGATCCTCCAAAGGTCCATAGTACTCCCAAGGGATGACCCCGGTCCCTGTCTTCAATTCGTTTTTTATATTCTTGAATCAAAGACAGCGTCAGACACAATGTATGTTTTTGTACCTGTTTGAAATATGTTTAACTTTTCCAAACTACATTTTAATCAAGCACTGTATTTCCCATCATAGGCATCTGCTGAGTGAAAGTGTCATTTTGAAGCCATTTCTATGGCTACTTTCCTCCACACTTCATATTTTTCTTAATGACTGGAGATTGTAACTACTCTGTGAATTATCCCACCAGGGATATTAGGAGGAGTTTGGTCTCATGGGTCCATATTGTTTCTAAAACACACGTCAACATGTTAGTTACAGAGAATAAATCCACAATAGATTTAACATGGAAACCTCACTTTCATTAATTAACTGTGCCAATCTGTCTGCCTTCTCTGGGTTGAAGAGGAGTTATGGCAAGAACCCACTGTGTGGGATGACTGTGTTGGCAGTATAGTGTGTGAAATGGGTCTCTCAAGGGCAGCTCGTTGTAACTGTGTCTGTTCACAAGTCCTCAACTGGTAGCTTCATTAAACAGTATCCGCAAAACACCAGTCTCAACGTCAACAGTGAAAAGGCGACTCTGGGATGCTGGCCTTCTAATTTAAACAGTTAATTGATTTGATAAAATAACAGTCATCACATTAATGGTAGTCACATCACGACAAAAGCTAATTACCTTCAAAGACAGAAAAAAGATCCACTCATTCGCTCTGAATTAGGGCTGAGCGATTAACTGAAATGTCAATTCAATTATTTGAATTACATTTCATAGTTGTTTTTTCTGTGAGCTCAATGCACACATTGCACAGTTTCTTGAGTCATAAATCAGATCAAGCCCAACCTGTGCTATGTAGTATGGAGTTGTAGTTTCCAAAGGTTTAGTGCAGAAAGCGTGGTAATTTACTACAATGAACATAATCCATTGCCTGCCTACATGTCCATCCTGCTAATTTCTTTTACACCTGCTACATTAGGTCAGACATCATAGGCAGTAGTGATCAGAACCAGAATTTCCTGTGGACCGTGGGCTGTGGGCTGATGGGTTAGGAAAAATGTAATATGGTGTGAAATTCACATTTACATAAGTATTCAGACCCTTACTCAGTACTTTGTTGAAGCACCCTTGGCAGCGATTACAGCCTCGAGTCTTCTTGGGTATGACGCGACAAGCTTGGCACACCTGTATTTAGGGAGTTTCTCCCATTCTTCTCCGCAGATCCTCTCAAGAACTGTCAGGTTGGATGGGAAGCGTTGCTGCACAACTATTTTCAGGTCTCTCCAGAGATGATCGATCGGGCCACTCAAGGACATTCAGAGACTTGTCCCAAAGCCACGCATGAGTTGTCTTGACAGTGCATTTAGGGTCATTGTCCTGTTGGAAGGTGAACATTCAACCCAGACAGAGGTCCTGAGTGCTCTGGAGCATATTTTCATCCAGGTTCTCTCTGTACTTTTCTCTGTTCATCTTTCCCTCGATCCTGACTAGACTCCCAGTCCCTGCCACTGAAAAACATCCCCAAAGCATGATGCTGCAACCACCATGCTTCACTGTAGGGATGGTGCCAGGTTTCCTCCAGACGTGACACTTGGAATTCAGGCCAAAGAGTTCAATCTTGGTTTCATCAGACCAGAGAATCATCTTTCTCAATTTTCTTTCTGAGGTCTTGGCTGATTTTTTTTAATGTTCCATTGATGTCAAGCAAAGAGGCACTGAGTTTAAAGGTAGGCCTTGAAATACATCCACAGGTACACCTCCAATTGACTCAAACAATGTCAGTTAGCCTATCAGAACCTTCTAAAGCCATGACATAATTTTCTGGAATTTTCCAAGCTGTTTAACCCCTGTAGGTTATGTGGGACGCTAGCGTTCCACCTGGCCAAAATCCAGTAAGATTGCAAAGCGCCAAATTCAAATACAGAAATACTCATTATAAAAATTCAGAAAAGATACAACTATTAACTTCTTCGAGATAGGGGGCGCTCTTTTAATTTTTGGATAAAAAACTTTCCCGTTTTAAAGAAGATATTTTGTCACGAACGGATGCTTGACAATGCACGTAATTGACAGATTTGGAAAGAAAAAACTCTGACGTTTCCAAAACTGCAAAGATATTATCTGTGAGTGCCCCAGAACTAATGATACAGGCGAAACCAAGATGAAATTTCATACAGGAAATGGTCCAAATTTTGAGTACAGAAGTAGCCATTTTTGCAATCGCTTCTTATGAGAAACCAATTGTCCCGGTGGATATTTTGTCGAATAGATATGTGAAAAAGACCTTGAGGATTGATTCTAAAAGTTTGCCATGTTTCTGTCGATATTATGGAGCTAATTTGGAAAAAAGTTTGGCATTGTAGTGAGCATTTTCCGGTCGATTTCTCAGCCAAACGTGAAGAACAAACGGAGCTATTTCGCCTACAAAAATAATATTCTTGGAAAAAAGGAACATTTGCTATCTAACTGGGAGTCTCCTGAGTGAAAACATCCGAAGTTCTTCAAAGGTAAATGATTTAATTTGATTGCTTTTCTTATTTTCTTGAAAATGTTGCCTGCTGGTAGCAGAGCCTAGCATAGCATTATGCCATGATAAATTTACACAAATGCTTGTCTAGCGTTGGCTGTAAAGCATATTTTGAAAATCTGAGATGACAGTGTGATTAACAAAAGGCTAAGCTGTGTCTCAATATATTTCATTTGTGATTTTCATGAATAGGAACATTTTCTAGGAAGATTTATGTCCGCTACGTTATGCTAATTTGTTTGAGGCTATGATTACGCTCCCGCATGCGGGATGGGTAGTATCAAGAAGTTAAAGATGAGCTTCTTGTGAATCCAACCAGTGTCCAATTTTAAAAATGCTTTACGATTATTTGAGGACATCGCCCAGCAGACAAATCATTACAGTAACAGTAACAAGCCAAGTAGAAGTTACACAAGTCAGAAATAGAGATACAACTAAACACTTACCTTTGATGATCTTCATATGGTTGCACTCAGAATACATTCATTTATTCAATAAATGTTCATTTTGCTCGATAATGTCTCTCTTTATATCCAAAAACCTCTGTTTTGTTTGCGCGTTTTCTTCAGTAATTCACAGGCTCAAACGCAGCCACAACAGGAAGACAAAAAAATCTAATTGTATCCGTAAAGTTCATAGAAACATGTCAAACGATGTTTATATTCAATTCTCAGGTTGTTTTTAGCCTAAATAATCGATAATGTTTCAACCGGACAATAACGTTGTCAATATAAAAGGTAAACAAGAAGGGCACTCTCTCGGTCGTGCTCATGAAGAAGCTCTGTGACACGGCAGGGTCCACTCATTCAGAACATGAGGAAAAATTTCCACAAATACCACAAGAAAACCTTAATAACTTTGAGAGAATGTTATTTTAAAACGTATACATTCCGTTCTCAGCATCAACAAACCTAGTTCTATCTTGTTAATTCAATTCAGGTGTGTTGGCCGCTCCCACTAATTGGCCAAATGTCATCGACCTTCTAGCCATCATTGATCCATTTTTCATTTTCCATTGGTTTTGTCTTGTCTTCATACACACCTGGTTCCAATCCCATCAATTACATGTGTATTTAACCCTCTGTTTCCCCTCATGTCCTTGTCTGCGATTGTTTGTTGTATGTAGGTGTTTATTGTTAATTCTGGTGTGCGACGGGTTTTGCACCCTCTATTTGATATTTTGTAAACTTTTGTTTTCGGACGTTTTGATGTTTATTTAACAGCTCCGTTATTACTGTTGGGAAAATTATGATTATGACTGAACAAATCATTTTAAATGGAACTGTAACTAAGTAAAACTTATACTCTGTTTTATAATATCTGATTAACAATATGAGTTCATAAGAAGGGATTGTGTGACACGGACATGGAGTAATTCAAGTTAATGAACACCATTCCAACTAGGAAGAAACGATTGGGTTGGGGACTGTGTGAACAAATAAGGTTGTTAACCTAACGTTGAACCTACATAAACTTTGCTCTGGAGTTTTTAGATAAGGCAGTGAGTGCATTCCTAGGTTTTCTGTTAATCAGAACTGTCAGTTCAGTGGTGATCGATAATGTTGAGGGGTCAAAAGTTATCTGGGAGTCTGTTAGTAAGTTAGAATGAACTTTTCACCTCACTTTGTCCTGGTGAAGAGGAGGGGATTCTGTTAAAGCAATGAAATTACGTCATGATCTGTATATAAACTGTTGCTCATGATTAAGTGGGAGCGCGGTCCGAGAATAAATTCTATCACCTATTATTGAAAGACTGGTCTGCGTCTATTTTATGCAAACAAGAAATCTTAGAAATTCTCATAAAATAGATTAAGGGCTTTCAATTGATGAAAGCACATTGGCATAATTAAATTACACTAACAATTGGTCCTTCGAACCGGATTCCACAAACTTCTCTGTCGTCCGAAGGGAAAAGCCGAAAAACGTGCATGGACGAGTCTGGACTCGTTATTTAAAGACCTGCCCTCAGGCTTAGGTTTAATAATAACAGGCCGGTATACAGATCTACGGGCGACAGAGAACGTGACGGAATCGAACCGGCATTTCTTTTCCCAGTCTACAAGACGAAGGTAAATAGTCTTTATTCTCGAATTTGGGAGGAATTATTTAAGATAATTTTTTATTGAATGTGTTAAAGGAGTTTGGAATTAATCAATGATAGTTGCTTGAATATTTTGAACAAATACAATGGGTTTGTGTGTAACCAAAATAGATAGGAAGGAAGGAAACAAGTCTGAAATGACTCGTGGTAAGGTGCACTACCAAAACTAAACTAAAACTTAATAAATCCTGGTTTTGCAAGCCAGAAGGGTGTTAAGAAGGGATATAGTACGTATTGTTAGATGGGACGTTCGTTCTGTACAAATAGGATAACCATTAATTCAAAAGACATACCTAAATAATAAATTAGGCTTGGTGAGAAGGCAGGGTAACTCTTGGCGAACATAATGATTGAACCTATTCAATACTGAAAGAAATTCATATCTAGGAGAGGGAAGGAGAGGGAAGCCTATTCTAGAGTAGTGAAATATGAGATATTAACTTTGAAAGTCCCAAGGAACAATAGTTTATAATGAGCTTATAATTGTATACGGGTGAAATGTAATGTCCAATCAAAAGTCATCTATAGATGAGGTTTCCAGAAAGGAGAAATACATACTGATTATCATTAAAGAGACACACACATAGTCAGACAGAAAAGCAACTAAAGTAACTAAGTAACGGTAAATAGCAGATTCATAGAAATACACTCACATAGAAGGTTAAATTAAATATAGAAAGGCATAGATAAGTGATTAAATACCATAGCTACTAGTAACATTAAGGATAAAAGATGGGTAGAAATTCCTCAAAGGAGATGCCGAAACTAACGGGAGATGAGAGTTATAAAGTGGATAAGGTGAGTCAAAAGAAAAAGATAAATGTTTTAATTGTAACAAAATTGGACATTTCGCCCGGGAGTGTAACACTCCCTGCAAACGTCACTGTCAATATTGTAATTTAACTGAGGGGAAGGTCAGAGGTGACAATCGAGTAAAAAAAAAGAAGGATCAGATACAAAGAGAGCGAGATTAATGAGAATCCTAACTGAGGGACAACTTTGGGTTGTTAAATTAGGGCTATTTTCTGTTGTCTAGATGCCGGAGCTACAAATACAGACAACTGTAAAATGGGTCTATTTGCGGTGAATCTCAGTCAGTTCCATAGCGTTGTTGGTATAGTGGTGAGCGTAGCAGTCTTACAAACTGCAGTCCAGGGTTCGGTTCCCAGCCGAGGCCTTAACTAAAAAAAAAAACAGAGTTTTTGGTTGTATAACGAAGGGCAACCATGGCATCTGTGACAGGAGACACGTCCATCTATAATGTGTACAGGTAAGATAGTCTAGCTAGCTACATTTTCAGATATTACACTTTCTAATTTTGACAAGGTGGTTACATTTCAAGTTAAAGTGTACTGTTAGCTAGCTAATGTTAGCTGGCTGGCTTGTTAGACGATCTTATTAGTCTTAAATCAGAGCCGTTTGCTTGGCTAGTTATAGCCTAATGTTAGCTAGCTAACATTGAACCTGGTTGGTTAGCTACCTGCAGATTCATGCAGGGTAGTAACATCATGAGTTTAGATTGTTTCATTATTTAGCTAGCTAAAGACATGTCTTTTAACAAAATACTACACTATACAAGTAACCTTTTCAGGTGCATTGTAAATTCAGTCTGGCCATCTACTCCTTTTTCAGAGCACTCTCGTCTGCGTGTGCCTGAGCGCAGAATAAGGAATGAATTTAGGAACGCTCAACACCTGTTGAATATGGCCTGTGTCAGTAAACGTCGGCAAAAAAGTGTAATTCAATTGTTGCCAGCAGCACAGTTACAGTCACCAACTCTCTGGATAACATAAGAATAGCCTAACGAGCTCTGCTAGAGCGAGTAAAATGGTCAGAGTTTAGAATGGAAGCTAAAGCTAAAGAGGGTGTGAACGATGCTGAATGGATGTAGACAAAGAAGAGCTCTCCAGTAGGTACCAACATTTTTTCTCAAAAGTGAGGGTACAAGTTTATCAACTTTCAAAGCAGAATTACTTTCCCATCATTCCTCAAATGCAGTGTATGATGTACAATTTTATAGCTTTGTGTCTCTGCTTTTATCCAATGTAAAAAACACAATTCCAATTTTGTTACATAAGATGTTATGGCGGTTGGTCGGTCACAAATGTAGAAATTCTGAAACCAGAAAATAAATTAAAGTATGCCTTTTTAATATGTGCTGAAAGGCACAATGTATTCTCAATTCTTAGTTATATTTCATATTTAAAAGTTCCGTCTCTCTCACTTCACATTCACACACACACACACACAATCACCCACACTTGCTAGCTAGTCACACTATTTGTGCCTCATCACACACACAAAAACTGACTGATAGAGACACATGCACAGATAACTCACTCACAGCCAACTAAACATAATTACTAATAGTTGAATGGCAAGCCACTTACCATTGGTGAGGTCATTCATCTTGTCACATATCTTGACCATCACCTCAGGGATAAAATGCATATAGCAGGGCTTCCCTTTGTTGAACTTGCAAGTGCACCTGACCGACTGAAGTACTGTAATTTACAGATCCACCATTCACGAGTGGTCTTCCTTGGTTGCCTCATAAGTCGGCATTGACTTAAGTGAGCTTCTCTGTGTATGTGCCATCTGAGGAGTTGCTAATGGAGATTCTCTCCGGCTCAGGTGTCAAAAAGTAGTCGCCACTGAGTTGACACCACGGATTGTCTGAACCAGCTCTGAGTACAACATTACCATTAACAAATCTAGCGATTACCATTAAAAAATCTCTCTCCCGGGAATCCATTGATACAGTAGAATGCTAAGCTAGCTAGCTAGCTAGCTAAGGTGTACTGTAGGCAGAGAAACAAGTGAGACTATGTATGATGGGTTTTTGACTGATCTGAAGAATGAGCGACACTGTAGCCTGAGGTAAACTTTTTGTTTTCCCACGGATGATATGCTATGGTAGCTTTGATTGGGCAAACAGGACAATCTACAGATCAAATAGACTATTACAGCTTGATACAAAATATATAACTAGCTAGGTTGTAATTCATGATTTAGGAATAGGAAAGCCTGATGTGTTAACATTACAAGCTAGCATCCACCGAACTGATGTAAAAGTGCTCCCTTGTTGTTTCATTCTACGTTTTTAAGATTTAAAACTATATTTAGACACCGAAACAGCAAAAAAAATATATTCTGCAAATTAGTCATAGTGACTTCCGACTAATTATGAAGGAGCGCCACTCATATGCTGCTTTCGTCAGCAATAATACCAACTGCTGTCTTTAAAAGGTAAGGATCCAAGTTGTCTGGGCCTGCAGACTTTTGGGTCAATGTCTTTAAGAGCATAAGGAACAGGCTCAATGTTAAAAGGGTTCACATGAGGGCCTATATCAGAACTAACTGAAACAGAGCTTTCATTAGAGGCATGTGCCCCACCATTATCAAAAACGAAACCAGCAGAAATTAAGTGCTTGTTAGACCTCGACAATATCAGCTTTATCCTTCACTTCATTAGAATTCATCACTCTATGGTCAGGAAGGCCAGAGGATACATCAGTTTCCAGATCTTCAAATCAAATCGTATTGGTCACATACACATGGTTACCAGATGTTAATGCAAGTGTAGCGAAATGCTTGTGCTTCTAGTTCCGACTATGCAGTCAAATCTAACAAGAAATCTAACAAATTCACAACTACCTTATACACCCAAATACACACAAAAGTAAAGGGATGAATAAGAATATGTACATATAAATATATGGATGTATGTTTTCTTCTGTAAAGTTCATATTTATATCCAAAAATCTGAGTTTACATTGGCGCGTTATGTTCAGTAGTTCCAAAATATCCGGTGATTTTGCAGAGAGCCACATCAATTTACAGAAATATTCATAATAAACATTGTTAAAAGATACAAGTTTTATGGATGGAATTTTAGATCCACCTCTCCTTAATGCAACCACTGTGTCAGATTTCAAAAAAGCTTTACGGAAAAAGCACACCATGCAATAATCCGAGTACGGCGCTCAGACACAAAAACAAGCCATACAGATATCCGCCATGTTGTGGACTCAACAAAAGTCAGAAATAGCATTATAAATATTCACTTACCTTTGATGATCTTCAGCAGGATGCACTCCCATGAATCCCAGTTCCACAATAAATGTTTGTTTTGTTCGATAAAGTCCATAATTTATGTCCAAATACCTCCTTTTTATTTGCACGTTTAGTACACAAATCCAAACTCAGGAGGCGTGGGCAAGTCCAGGCAAAAGTTCAGACGAAAAGTTATATTGCAGTTTGTAGAAACATGTTAAACGAAGTATAGAATCAATCTTTAGGATGTTCTTTTTCATATATTTTCAAAAATGTTTCAACAGGAGAATTCCTTTGTCTGTAGAAATGCAATGGAACGCAGCTAACTCTCACGGGAGCGTGCAAGACTGAGCTCATGGCACTCTGCCAGACCCCTGACTCAAACAGCACTCATTCCCCCCTCCTTCACAGTAGAAGCCTCAAACAAGGTTCTAAAGACTGTGACATCTAGTGGAAGCCTTAGGAAGTGCAATATGACTCCATAGACACTGTATATTCGATAGACAATGACTTGAAAAACTACATTACCGCAGATTTCCCACTTCCTGGTTGGATTTTTATCCCAGGTTTTTTTCTGTAATATGAGTTCTGTTATACTCAGACATAATTCAAACAGTTTTAGAACCTTCAGAGTGTTTTATATGCACATCTACTCATTATATGCATATTATAGCTTTTAGGCCTGAGTAGCAGGCAGTTTACTCTGGGCACCTATTTTTCCAAGCTACTCAGTACTACCCCCCCCAGTCTGATGGCCTTGAGATTGAAGCTGTTTTTCAGTCTCTCAGTCCCATCTTTGATGCACCTGTACTGACCTCGCCTTCTGGATGATAGTGGGGTGAACAGGCAGTGGCTCGGGTGGTTGTTGTCCTTGATGATATTTTTGGCCTTCCTGTGACATCGGGTGCTGTAGGTGTCCTGGAGGGCAGGTAGTTTGCCCCCGGTGATGCGTTGTGCAGACCTCCCTACCCTCTGGAGAGCCTTATTTTTTCCTAATCTATTAAGCATTCAAAACTGAAATATCACATTTACATAAGTATTCAGACACTTTACTCAGTACTTTGTTGAAGCACTTTTGGCAGCGATTACAACATCGAGTCTTCTTGGGTATCACGCAACAAGCTTGTCACACCTGTATTTGGGGAGTTTCTCCAATTCTTCACAGCAGATCCTCTCAAGATCTGTCAGGTTGGATGGGGAGCGTTGCTGCACAGCTATTTTCAGGTCTCTCCAGAGATGTTCGATCGGGTTCAAGTCTGGGCTCTGGCTGGGCCACTCAATGACATTCAGAGACTTGTCCCAAAGCCTTCCTGTGACATCGGGTGCTGTAGGTGTCCTGGAGGGCAGGTAGTTTGCCCCCGGGAATGTGTTGTGCAGAGCGCACTACCCTCTGGAAAGCCTTGCGGTTGAGGGAGGTGCAAATGCCGTAACAGGCAGTGATACAGCCCGACAGGATGCTCTCGATTGTGCATCTGTAAAAGTTTGTGTGTTTTAGATGAGAAGCCAAATTTCTTCAGCCTCCTGAGGTTGACGTGGCACTGTCTGTGTGGGTGGACCATTTCAGTTTGTCAGTGATGTGTACGCCAAGGAACCTAAAACTTTCCACCTTCTCATCAACTGTCCCGTCGATGTGGATTGTGTGGGGGGTAATCAGGCCTGTTGGTAATCAGGCCTACCACCATTGTGTCATCAGCAAACTTGATGATTGAGTCGGAAGCGTGCATGGCCACGCAGTCATGGGTGAACAGGGAGTACAGGAGAGGGCTGAGAACTCACCCTTGTGGGGCCCAGTGTTGAGGATCAGCGGGGTGGAGATGTTGTTTCCTACCTTCACCACCTGGAGGCGGCCTGTCAGAAAGGCCAGGACCCAGTTGCACAGGGCGGGGTCGAGACCCAGCATCTCGAGCTTAATGATGAGTTTGGAGGGTACTATGGTGTTAAATGCTGAGCTGTAGTCAATGAACAGCATTCTTACGTAGGTATTCCTCTTGTCCAGGTGGGATAGGGCAGTGTGCAATGTGATGGCGATTGCATCATCAGTGGACCTATTGGGGCGGTAAGCAAGTTGGAGTGGGTCTGGGGTATTAGGTAGGGTGGAGGTGATATAAGGTCCTTGACTAGTCTCTCAAAGCACTTCATGATGACAGAAGTGAGTGCAATGGGGCGATAGTCATTTCTTTCAGTTACCTTTGCTTTCTTGGGAACAGGAACAAAGGTGCCCATCTTGAAGCATATGGGGACAACAGACTGGGAAAGGGATTGGTTGAATATGTCCGTAAACACACCAGCCAGCTGGTCTGCACATGCTCTGAGGACACGGCTAGGGATGCCGTCTGGGCCGGCAGCCCTGCGATGGTTAACATGTTTAAATGTTTTACTCACATTGGCCAAGGAGAAGGAGAGCACCCAGGCTTTTGTAGTGGGCCGTGGCACTGTATTGTCCTCAAAGCGAGCAAAGAAGTTGTTTAATTTGTCTGGGAGCAAGACATCGGTGTCCGCATCGGTGTTCTTTTTGTAATGCGTGATTGACTGTTGACCCTGCCACAATAGTCTATGTGGCACATTTCTCTGTCTACTTAATTCTGCTAATTTGGTAGTTTGGAGTTGTTAAGGTTCTCTCTGACTACTTTCAGATAGAATTCTGATTTAAACCTCCTAACAAATCCTGTACACTTGTTTCTGAGAGCTCTGACGGAGGTCCAGTCAACAGGTGCATTTGTACATCTAGCATTAGCCCAAGAGACATTTCTCTGTCAATTTAGCTAAATTAATTAATCTGAAAACCAGGGATTGTCCCTTCCATTGAGTCTACCTTTCTTCACAGAGGCATGCTTATCACCGATCGACACAAATTTCATATAAAAATAGTCCCAGGCAGATCCAACATCGAGAATAATATTGACTCTGTCAAGATTAGGGAACAGATTATGCTTGTTCATCAAACTGCATAAAATGTAACAGGTTTAGCTTTAACCAGTTATGTATGTCTCACACAAGCGATTGAACAATGATCACGGACATCATTACAGAATGTCCCAGGAGATGGGTATTTGTGAGGGGTATTCATCAGAATGAGGTCCAATAGCATTGATTTGTTAGGGGCTCTGAGATTTAGTCTTGTTAGCGCATCAATTAATTGCACGAGATTCAGGGTCACACAGTTCTTTAACACTAGAACCGCTGGGCCCCAAAGGACCCCCCGTCAAGCTAATGACAGTCATTCTGACTGCAACATTCTAACAGTGTAATTAACAGTGGTGGAAAAAGTTGTCATTGTCATACTTGAGTAAAAGTAAAGATACCCTATTAGAAAATGACTCAAGTAAAAGTGAAAGTCACCCAGTAAAATACTACTACGAAAAGTCGAAAAGTATTTGGTTTTAAATATACTTAAGTATCAAAGTAAATGGAATTGCTAAAATGTACCTAAGTATCAAAAGTAAAAACCATTTCAAATGAATATCTTAAGGAAACCAGACGGCACCATTTCTTTTCTTTTTTTATTAACGGATAGCCAGGGGCACACTCCAACACTCAGACACAATTTACACACATAGCATTTGTTTTTAGTGATTCCGCCAGATTTGAGGCAGTATAGAAAAAGAAAAATACAATAATTTGTGTGTTATTAGTTTAAGCACACTGAGTTTGTCTATTGTTGTGACTAAGATGAATATCAGATGACATTTTATGTCAAAGTTATGCAGAAATCCAAGTAATTCCAAAGGATTCACATACTTTTTCTTGCCACTGTAAGGTTTTGAAGTGTCTGTCCTGTATTTATATTTGAATACAATCATCTCGGTTGTCATATCCTTCACGTGTTTCTAACAATTACAGACATTGGCAACTTTGTATTTGTTGTCATATTTGTTCTGAAGTTATCGGCGTTCACAGAAAGACAGATAAACATCTTGACTTTGTGTTTAGTCTTCTGTGTATAAACTGATGTAGACGGGCAACAAAAGCATCTAACGACGCACTTAGCTGTTCTTCAAGGGGTCTGAGGCAGTCGTTAAATAACAACCGTTGTCAAGTGCAACTTTAGTAACGATAGTTTTTGGAAACAGCTCAGAAATGTAATGATGCTCTTACGAAGGTTCTAACGATACATTTAGCCTCACGATGCTCTTGGGAAACCGAGCTTCTGTCACGACTTCTGCCGAAGTCGTTGCCTCTCCTTGTTCGGGTGGTGCTCGGTGTTTGACGTCACCGGTCTTCTAGCCATCATTGATTCATTTTCCATTGGTTTTGTCTTCCCTTCCCACACACCTGTTTTCAATCCCATTCATTTACCTGTTGTGTATTTAACCCTCTGTTTCCCCTCATGTCTTTGTCCGAGATAGTTTTATTGTCAGTGTTGTTTATTGTTGTGTTGGTGCGCGACGGGTCCTCGTACCCATGTTTGTTCATGTTTGTACTTTTAGTGTAATGGAGCATGTTCCGTGGACATTTATTAAAAGACACCATTTAGACTCAATTTTGACTCTCCTGCGCCTGACTTCCCTGCCACCTATACACACTACGCTGACAGAATCTCTGACCAAAAATTATGAAGTCAGCAGGAGAGGATACTACGCTCATGGAGGTGGAGGAACGTGACCGGGAACAAGCAGAGGCGATTGACTGTTTGAGCACCGTAATGGATCGCATTGTCCAGAATATGGATCGCTGGGAGAGACAGGGAGTTTCTCCAGCGCCACCACCACCACAACCGGAATCTCCCTTGAACGCTTTTTCCCCTCCGGAACCGAAGATCCATTTATCCCTAACCACGGGATACAACAGAGATAATGCCGGCTGCCAGGGTTTCCTCCTTAAGCTGAACTTGTATCTGGCCACGGTCTCCCCAGTACCATCTGACCGTGAGAAGAGCTGCACCCTCGTCTCATGCCTCACTGGGAAAGCCCTGGAATGGGCCAATGCTGTGTGTAGAGAGGAGGATGTGGCGTTGGACCATTTTGAGGAGTTCACCCGCCATTTCCGGATAGTATTCGACCATCCACCCGAATGCAAAGCTGCAGGTGAGCGCCTCTATCATCTGAGGCAGGAAACGAGGAGTGCACAGGAGTTTGCTTTGGAGTTTAGGACCTTGGCTGCCGGCACTGGATGGAGCGACAGGGCCCTGATCGACCATTACCGTTGTAGTCTACACGAGGACGTCCGTCGGGAGCTGGCCTGTAGACCAGCTGGTGGACATGTCCATCAGGCTGGACAACATGCTGGCTATTCGTGGATGTCTAGATCGGGGTCTGGTTGTTCCATCCTCCTGCACCCTCTCTCCCAAACCTATGGAATTGAGAGGGATGGTGCGCAGGGAGACCGGAGGGGGTACCTGCTCGAGCACCATTCATGGTCGCAGAGGGCACACTGCTGGTCGGTGCCGGGTTGGTTCCTCTGGGAATAGAGAAGGTAGGCAGGGCACTCTGGCATCACCCCAGGTGAGTAGGCACCATTCTCATCCAGAGCCCTCTGTTGCACTAATGTTTGTCTCGGTCTCTTTTCCAGATTTTTCCCTGCATTCCCAGTATAAGGCGCTAGTAGGTTCAGGTGCGGCTGGGAATTTCATTAATAAACGTTTAGCTCACAGTTCAGGGATCCCTATTGTTTCTGTGGATATGCCTTTCCCTATTCATTCCTTAGATACCATCGACCATTAGGGTCAGGGTTTATCAGGGAGGTAACCGCACCTTTGTGTATGATAACGCAGGAGGGTCACAAGGAGAAGATTTGTCTTTTGATTCTCCTGCGTATTCTGTGGTGCTAGGCCTATCCTGGTTAGCTTGTCATAACCCCACTGTTTCTTGGCCACAGAGGGCTCTCACAGGGTGGTCGCGAGAGTGCTCAGGTAGGTGTATAGGGGTTTCCGTTGGTGCTACTACGGTGGAATTTCCAGACCAGGTCTCCACCGTGTGCAGGCGACTCAATTACCACCCCATCGACAGGGTGGGGGGGGATTGTGCGATAGATCTCCTGGTAGACGCAGGATATCCCAGGAGTTATGTGTATCCCCTGTCGCAAGCGGAGACGGTGGCTATGGAGACATATGTCTCTGAATCCCTGCGTCAGGGGTACATTCAACCATCCATTTTACCCGTCTCTTCAAGTTGATTTTTTGTGAAAAAGAAGGATGGCAGTTTACGCCCGTGCATTGATTATCGAGGTCTAAATAAAATCACAGTGAAAAATAGTTACCCGCTACCTCTGATAAATATGGTTATTGAGTTAATGCACGGGGGACGCTTTTTCACAAAATTGGATCTCAGGAGTGCGTACAATCTGGTGCGTATTCGGAAGGGTGATGAGTGGAAGATGGCATTTAGCACCACCTCAGGTCATTATGAGTACCTTGTCATGCCATATGGGTTGATGAATGCTCCATCAGTCTTCCAATCATTTGTAGATGAGATCTTCAGGGACCTGCACGGGCAGGGTGTAGTGGTGTATATCGATGATATTCTGATATACTCCGCTACACGCGCCGAGCATGTGTCCCTGGTGCGCAGGGTGCTTGGTCGCCTGTTGAAGCATGATCAACATGTCAAGGCTGAGAAATGCTTGTTCTTCCAACAATCCATCTCCTTCCTAGGGCATCGGATATCCACTTCAGGAGTGGAGATGGAGAGCGCCTGCATTACAGCCGTGCGTAATCGGTAAAGGAGGTGCAGCGTTTTTTAGGGTTTGCCAATTACTACCGGAGGTTTATCCGGGGTTTTTGTCAGGTGGCTGCTCCCATTACCTCACTGTTAAAGGGGCCCCCGGTGCGCTTGCAGTGTTCGGCTGAGGCGAGCAGAGCTTTTGGACACCTGAAGACTCAGGTTTACCTCGGTGCCTGTGTTGGCTCATACGAATCCCTCTTTGCCATTCATAGTGGAGGTGGACTCATCTGAAGCTGGGATAGGAGCAGTGCTCTCTCAGCTTTCAGGTACGCCACTGAAGCTTCGCCCCTGTGCTTTCTTTTTGAAGAAGCTCAGCCCGGCGGAGCGAAACTATGATGTGGGGAACCGAGAGCTGTTAGCTGTCGTAGAAGCCTTGAAGGTGTGGAGGCATTGGCTTGAGGGGGCTAAACACCCTTTTCTCATCTGGACTGACCACCGCAATCTGGAGTACATCCGGCAGGCGAAGAGACTGAATCCTTGCCATGTTATTCACTCGTTTTGTGTTTACTCTTTCTTACAGACCAGGCTCCCAGAATGTTAAGGCAGACGCATTGTCTCGGCTGTATGACACAGAGGAGCGATCCATGGTTCCCACTCCCATACTCCCAGCTTCGTGTTTGGTGGCGCCAGTAGTGTGGGAGATGGACGCGGATATTGAGCGTGCGTGCAGAGCCCTTTCCCCCTGAGTGTCCAGATGGTCGCCTGTACGTTCCGTCTGCTGTCCGTGACCGATTGATCTATTGGGCTCACACGTCACCCTCCTCTGGTCATCCTGGGATAGGTCGGACGATGCGCTGTCTTGATGGGAGGTACTGGTGGCCCACTTTAGCTAAGGACGTGAGGATTTATGTTTCCTCCTGCTCAGTGTGCGCCCAGTGCAAGGCTCCTAGACACCTGCCCAGAGGTAAGCTACAACCTCTACCCGTTCCTCAACGGCCGTGGTCGCACCTGTCAGTGGATTTTTTTTGACTGATCTTCCACCTTCACAGGGTTACACCACGATCCTGGTCGTTGTGGATCGGTTTTCGAAGTCCTGTCGTCTCCTCCCTTTGCCCGGTCTCCCTACGGCCTTACAAACTGCAGAGGCCCTGTTTGCACACGTTTTCCTGCACTATGGGGTGCCTGAGGATATAGTGTCTGATCGGGGTCCCCAGTTCAAATCAAGGGTCTGGAAGGCATTCATGGAGCGTCTGGGGATCTCGGTTAGTCTTACCTCAGGTTTTCACCCCGAAAGTAATGGGCAGGTGGAGAGAGTTAACCAGGATGTGGGTAGGTTTCTGCGGTCTTATTGCCAGGATCGGCCGGGGGAGTGGGCGAAGTTCGTGCCCTGGGCAGAGATGGCTCAGAACTCGCTACGTCACTCCTCCACTAACCTTACCCCTTTTCAATGTGTATTAGGGTATCAGCCGGTTCTGGCTCCTTGGCATTAGAGCCAGACCGAGGCTCCTGCGGTGGACAATTGGTTTCGGCGCGCTGAGGAAACCTGGGAGGCAGCCCACGTCCACCTTCAGCGAGCCATAAGGCGCCAGATAATTGGCGCAGACCGTCGCCACAGTGAAGCCCCGTTGTTCGCACCAGGGGAGAGGGTCTGGCTCTCGCCCCGAAACCTGCCCCTCCGCCTGCTCTACCGGAAGCTGGGTCCCTGGTTTGTGGGGCCGTTTAAAGTCCTGAGGAGAGTGAACGAGGTATGTTATAGGTTACAACTGCCCACTAATTACCGTATTAACCCCTCGTTCCATGTGTCTCTCCTCAGGCCGGTGATGGCTGGCCCGCTCCAGGAGGCTGAAGTGCGTGATGTTCCTCCGCCTTCTCTAGACATCGAGGGGGTCCCGGCGTACTCTGTTCGAACCATTTTGGATTCGAGACATTGGGCGAGGGGCCTTCAGTACCTCGTGGCCTGGGAGGGGTACGGGCCGGAGGAGAGATGCTGGGTTCCGGTGGAGGACGTGTTAGATCCTCCCATGTTATCAGAATTCCACCGTCTCCATCCGGATCGCCCTGCACCTCGCCCTCCGGGTCGTCCCTGAGGCCGGTGTCGACGCGCTGCTGGAGCTGGGGGGGGTACTGTCACGACTTCTGCCGAAGTCATTGCCTCTCCTTGTTCGGGTCCTCGTACCCATGTTTGTTCATGTCTGTACTTTTAGTGTGATGGCGCATGTTCCGTGGACATGTATTAAAAGACTCCATTTTCACTCCATTTTGACTCTCCTGCGCCTGACTTCCCTGCCACCTATACACACGACGCTGACAAGCTCAGGTTTTTAAATACAAACATTATTTTAGCAGTACACAACATATATGTATGTTAATATTAAAATGTAAAATGCCATTTTAATATCATCTCGGAAACAGAGTTCCCCTGCGTTTACCAGAGAGGTGGCATTCCCCAACATCCCTCCCGATCAATACTTTATTATCGGAATTCCAGGCAGACCTTCTTTACCAGAACACATCCGGCTTCCATGCTGCAGACATGGTGCCGGAAACTGCAGAGACACAGGTAAGCAGAAGATATTATACAGCACATTTACTGTTTGTTGTTAATGATATTCATTAAATACATTTTTGTTAAATTATTGAATGAAATGAAACACATAACTGTATGGAGAAGTCATGGGCATTGCATTGTCTGGTGAGAAGCTTCTTTAAGACCTTGGCCTTTCACTGTCATTTGAGTTGGTGGTCAGTCATTCCTCAAACGAATTTCAAAGCCCCAAAGAGATTAAAAAAACTGCAAATTCATCTGTCAGTCTCTGCAATCTGTGCTTGTGAGTAAAACTTGGTAATTGTAGTCTAAAAAACAACAACAGCGTGGCAACATCTGACTCCTGTCTGACATGGAGGGGAGATAAACATTTCATGACACATTTCCATACTATCATCTCGCTCTGACAGGAAATGGAAGAGCAAGGAGTGGGAGTACTGTCAAATGTAGCACCCCCCCATATAACATTTAGCCTGACTGTGGCAACATCAGTGAAATATTAAAAGCCGAGACGTGTCAATAGTATGAACGCTCCCCAGACGTTTCATCACCCCACTGAATAGAAATCTAAATCTTTGATGATCAAAGTGGCAAACAAAACATCCAAATGATGCACTGCAACTTGAAACAGAAAAGAGTGGGTTGTGATGAGGTGTGGTGAATGAAACCACTTCCCTCATGTTCCTGAGCTTCGTGGCATGATCCAACAGAGTGTGACTATGAAACATGATGATGAGATGTTGTCATGACATGTCAAGCAGTGCAACGGCCAGCCGTGACATAATTGACCACTGTGTGGAAGAGGCCATGGATAATCATGTCCGCTTTTGTTTCTTATATCCTATACAAAAACTTTATTGCAGAAATGGAAAAATACAATATTGATATTTTATCATTGTTTCTCTGTGTTATTGAACTGACAAAGTTCCACAATCTTTTATTTCTGTCAAGTTTATGGATTATCCAAGTCTGTTACAACTGTGTGTTGATAATTGAAGCCAAAATAATTTAGTACCTGGAATTGGGTTCGAGGTTGTGTTTTTCTTAGAACTTCAAGTTGACAGTTTAGTGAAGAGTTTTCAAACCCAGAGTTCCAGCTGGCTAATTCTTTCAGAAATGCCTCGTGACTCAGACTCGAGAGAACAGACCAGGGTTTGGGAAGTCAATGGAAGAAGTGAAAAATGTGTCTTTATCGAGCCAATGTCATAAGTAGCTGAACATGTCATTTCTACAACATTGTGAAAGTTACAAACTGTCAAAAATGACTTAAATGTGCACTGTGCAGAAATCGCTCTGCCATTTCCTGGTTGAAAAAATTCGAACAGTTCTCCTAATAGAAGTATATTGTAGAGAATCATTGTTCCATCTAAACCGTATACGAACCGAAAATAAAAGACGCCATGGAAACATGACAACCCATGGAGCAATGGCAGTGGAGTAACTAGCAGCATGGTTGGGACATTTCAGGGCAGAGCACTTGAGCACCTCAATGCTCAATGTTTGTGTGCTGAAGACACGTATCAGTGGCACACTTTTATATCTGAAATATGACCATTTTTTACATTTTCGTTGACTTCAGACCAACATCAACATGGATTGACACTGAGTATATTCCCATGCACACTACTAATTTGATATTCAACTGATTATGGCAATAGGACAAATATGGCATTAGTCATGGGAAACACACTGATTATATTAATTAGCGTAAGGTCATAATCGAAGTAAGCATATACTGATTAAAACTCCTACATTAAAATATTAGGACATGTACCTTAGTTGGAGTTCCAGCGTTGTATTAGATCTGTGAATGTGCTAGCACCAGCAGTGCGAGCATCCATCTTTTGTGCAAGTGAAGTGATTTAGGAGAAACTGAAAGTATGACTCTTATAAATATTTTATATGTCCGGACTTTATATGTCCGGATATGGTCCCTATGACAGAACGTTTATTTTGATTAGTGAATTTATGCATTTATCACAGTCCCATCAGGTAGCCTGATTTCAGATGTGTCCATGTAAACAGGATTATTACTGAAATAGTCATTCTTGCAAAGCATGTACAAGTGTTTGGTCAAACTATTACATTAATCGATTCCGTGCATGTACACTTACCCACTGACACATCTAGCACATTCAAGAGGTAGGGGTAAATACTGGTAGTATACTGGTAGGCCTAATGTCAAGATGTCAATGTCATGTAAAAATGTCTATGAAAATGGCAATAGATGGTAGACCATAGGTTCTGTAGCAAGTGGAGTCAGTATTATAAGTTGACCCATGCATCTCATTGAACACACATTACACTCCCCCTGAAACTCAGTTCCCCTCAACCAATTGAAATGTATACAATGAGACAAATGACTAACACAAAGGAAAAGTGACAGTCATACCAGAGACGGAAAATTAAGCAAGACATCCGTGTTCTTTCCTGGTCCATATACAGACAATTAACTGAGCAAACCAGACCTAGCTGTTAAATGGCCTGAGTGAAATATATTTATTAAATTGTTTTTTCCGCAAGTGATTGTGAACTAGTGTTAGCACGATGACTGGAATCGGCTAGCTGATCCAATAGACTTCCGGTCATTGTGTCAATGCTAGTTAGCAATGGCTCGTGAAACGTACTGCAACTTCCTTCAAACTGCACACAGAGACTTAACAATGTTATTCATGAGTTCAACTGACTCTGGGTAAGTAGATGATTGCCAAAATCCCTATAAGTGGATGTCTTGGTCTGAGAAGGTGGCACTCACATTCATTATAATGTCACATTAAATATATTTATGAATCATCTGTGTATGGAGCCTTGTCACACGTGCCATAGAGAGCTACAGTCATATTAGACTGTAATATTAGTTGTTTGCATATACACTGCGTACATGATGAAAAATTTGCATTAACAATCATGGAAGAGCACAAAAAGTCCAATTCATACATTTTCAATAGGATGTTTTCTAGTATCATGTCAGAAAGTTTGTTTGTTGGTAGTTATAAATCTTTCAACATCTGTCAAAGATGCAGCTGTGTTGTTTCACCTGTAGTAAATGAATCAACCATTTTCTACATAATTACTTTTATTTTATTTTATTATGATGCTTGGTAGGGTTAGGTCAACCATCTAAGTCTGTTCTTCATTAGTAATGTTATAAGTAATAATATATTTCAATTTAGGCGTCTGTTCATCTACTACTCATTATTTATAAGTTAAAAATCTGGACACTATTACTAAAATGTCATGATTAGTTGCTCTGGTAAGGCACACTCAGGCTATAACAAATAAATAAATAGCTATCCCAGCGGGTTACCATTTTAATAATATTGCCTGACCTTTTCATAAAACCAAAATCATTTAAGAAAGATTAGAAGAATGGTTCGGCTGAATGCATGGCTGTTTTATTATCATGCAAATGATGATAAGCCCTGGAAAGAGAACACCGTTGAGAGATTAGAACAATTATCATGATTGTGAGAGGGCTCAAATGAGATTGGCAAGAGCGTAGCATTGAAGAGGTGACACACAAAAAAAAGGACGGTGGAAAAAAAGCCCCAAAAGTGAGAGCTGTTGAGCCATCTCCATCAGGTAAGTGCTTAAACTCTCGACAATCTGATTGCAAATGAGGTCTGTGCGTTCCATCTGCTCGGCTGTGACAGCCGGTCTCCTCAGACTGAGTCTGCTCCATGTACACCCCGCACCCTCTACCCCTCTCACCGTTGTAGACTCATCTTTGAGCAACAGCTCCCCCTTAGGGTGTCTGAGGAGAGAGGCCGTAACGCCTACAGTATGACTCATACAGTCCTGGGCCTGTATTCATACAGCAACTCAGAGTAGGAGTGCTGATCTGGGATCAGGCCTTCCCCCTCCATATAATCTTATTCATAAGGATCTAAAAGGCCAAACTACTCTGAGATGCTTTACGGATACAGGCCCAGGTCACCGAAAGGCTGATGCTGCAGTGACGTCCTACTGTCATTACATGTACAGTATGCTCTGCTAGATAATAGTATGCTATGCTACTGTCATTACATGTACAGTATGCTCTGCTAGATAATAGTATGCTATGCTACTGTCATTACATGTACAGTATGCTCTGCTAGATAATAGTATGCTATGCTACTGTCATTACATGTACAGTATGCTCTGCTAGATAATAGTATGCTATGCTACTGCCACTACATGTACAGTATGCTATGCTAGATACCTTAACATTTGACTTAACTAAAGATTTTAAGGCAGCAGGGTGAGTAATCATTTTGTGTAGTTAACGAGGTGCAATTAGATACAACAATTACATAGACAGTGGCTTATATGAGGTGTAGGTTATATGAAGTAAAAATAATGAAGTGATACAGTGGTTATCGATTGCCTTTTCTACCTGATGCATGTTTTCTATTACTGTGTAATTGCTAGTGGTGTATGTTTAGTCTACTATTAGAATAGACTGTGACAGTAGACTCCCTCTAGAGCTCTGATTAATGGGTTACCCTAATGAAGTGAACGAAATTAGGGAGAAATCGTTGAAAGTTCCTTTGGCTACTCTTCAGTAAGGATATCATTCGGCATGTATCATACTGTATGTGACATGCACTATTCTAAAAACTCAAGTTGCACTTGATCTGTTTTGGATAAAGTTGATTACAGGTTTTTTAAGCCAATTTTACAATTTAAACTGGGTTCAGTTGTTTTGAGCGTCAAACTCATAATGTACGAATGCTTTTAAAGCTTTAAAATGACAAGATGCATAGTATTAATGATGTAGATTGAACAGGTGTTGTCAAATTCAGCTATTATCGTGCCTGTTGCTCATCACAAATGTATGAAATCAATTAATAATAAATTAATAACCAAGATGAGATACATTTTATTCTCCAGGGGGAATACTGTGTCTTGGACACAACCTCACATTGTGTTCTAAATCTGGTCAAATCGAGATGTATTGCAGAATGTGTGCAATAAATTAGGCAATTCAGGTTTCTAGCTTAAATCTTCTCCATCAAATGTGACTTGTTTCAGGAAATGAGGCGTATGTCGTGCATCACTACACAGGAGAGCCATTTGACCGCAAACTTCATTTTTTTAACAAGTGCCTTCTGGAACATGTGAACTTTCATGTGCCTTAATAACAAACGTGTATGCCATCTGTAATTACAAATAAAATGGTTAAATTATGAGCCTAGTTGGTTTGCCACAGAAAAAGACAGCAAAAAAAGTGTAATTAAATTGTTGCCAGCAGGTCTACACTCGGTTTGTTGTTTACATTAAAACATTTGCATTAAATCAATATTTAATCCGAATTAAATTTTGTTACTAAGGATTCCACAATGCGGTTAGCCTTTACGGCTGGGACTGCAAGTTTGTGTTCCTTTTTTTTGTGTAGATTCCGTGAGTTCTAGCTGGCTGTACTACAGACACCTGTTGTCATCATGGGAAAGACTCATTGTTATCTTTTCGTAAAACAACTGGTTGTAGTATAGAGCCAATCTGGATACCAAGGAGATCCGGATGGAAATCGACGAGTACCAACAGCTCTACGTTGTGGAGGAACAACATACTCCTTTGTGGAAAGATCCAACCACCTCACAAAATAACTTTAACCCGACAAAAAAAAGATAAACAGATTAATCTACATACACGTACGATTTCCTTACCAATGAGGTAGAGGCTAGTGCTCTGGCTGGAATACATGCAACAATGGAAAAGTTGTGAGGAGGTAGCAGGGTTGAGGGGGAGTTTGGAGTTAATTCAGAGTGAAATTCCCAAGCTCCAAAGAGAACAAGACACTCACAGCCAAGGTAAAAATACACGATTCCAACATGGATTGTCTACTCAGGGAAAACAGGGTGATGAAGGAGACGCTACTAGACATACAAAGTCGTAGCATGCGTGAAAATCTTTTTTTTCCCTGGTATTCCTGAGGACGCATCTGATAATCCAGAGGGTGCGATCAGAGAATTCCTGTAATCCGCATTGAAACATCCTATAGAGACTGTAAACAAGGTGGCTTTCCACCGGGTACACAGACTTGGAGCTCGGAGCGACAAGACCAAGGGTCCCCAAAAATTTGAACACTACCAACAAAAGGAGCTGATCAAAAGCAGAGGAAGGGACCTTAAAGGTACCAAATTCAGTCTCAATTACCAATTTCCAAAGGAGATAAATGAACGTCGTAAGAGACCACTGCACACTCAAACATGCAGATTGGCAGAGTTGTTGTTTATTTGGACATCACACATTATAGTCTTACTCTTATACAGACATCGTACACACTCTCATTATATCATATCCAATATCATACACATCAACCTACTCAGATTTGTTACACACATCATTTGTCCCAATGTTGTAACATCTGTGGCATTGGCTCACAGGCAAACAGGCAAGGGAATAAAAAAAAATATTGCTAGTACCTATTCCTTGAATTCTAAATATCAGACATTTGAAAGCTCTAGTTTTGACCTTCATTATACCTCTGATGGCAGTAACTGCAAGCACTAATTATGGTCAATTTAGCCTGGGAATAGTATCTAGTTATGGTAAGGAGTGAAATAAGTGTAGCTAGTTATAATTGTAATGGTTTGGCAGATTCTTTGGAAAGAAGATCATTCCTTACATGGATAAAAGAAAAGATATATAACATATACTGTTTACAGGAAACTCACTCTACATCCTTAGATGAAGTTGTGTTGAAAAAGGAATGGGGTGGTCAAATAATATTCTGTCGTGGATAAATGAAACTCAAAGGGTGTGATGATATTAATTAACACAAATTTTGATCTGAATGTGCAAATAATCAGGAATGATTCGTAAGGAAGGTGGATCCCTTTGAATATGAAAGTGGACGCAAAAGAGATTTGGCTCATTAATCTATATGGTCCAAATCAGGATGATCCACACTTCTTCGAAAAACATTTATACCAATTTATTGAACTTACAGGCAACAAATGATCGAATCATTATGGTAGGAGACTATAACACAGTGTTAAGTACCTCAATGGACCGTAAAGGTAATCACTCTACAAACTATCATCACCGTGCCCTGCCCAAATGTTATGGACACATTAGAAATAGTGGATATTTGGAGACTAAAAACCCAAGACCTAGTGAGATATACATGGAGGAGACTTAATCAAGCTAGTTGTCTTGACTACTTGTCTCTTTCTCTCTTGCATCAAAAGGTTAAAAAAAAGTTTTAATAGGAGACAGAATGCGATTGGATCATCATCTAATTGGCATTCACATAACTCTTATAGAGTTTCCACGTGGATGGGGATATTGGAAATGTTATCAAAGTTTACTGGCGGACAACTTATTATTAACTAAGACAAAATCATTTATAACTTAATTTTTCCAGTATAATATAGGTTCAGAAAATCCCCTTATTGTTTGGGATACCTTTAAAATGTACTTTCAGGGGTCATTCAATTCAATATTCATCAATAATGAAAAAGCAGTTTCTGGCTAAAGAAACCAGACTAACAAGGGAAATCCATGAACTAATAGTACAGGTAGATAGAAACTATACCACAGAGATACAAAATAAGTTAGAGAAAGAACTTTAGGAACTTATTCAAGAACAATTAAATGTAATATATTACAAAAATATAGCAAACTGGATGGAATATGGAGAAAATGCACAAAATTCTTCCTGAATCTCCAATACAGGAATGCTAACAAAAATAATTTGCAGAAACTCTTTACTGAAGACAGTCATCTATGATTCTCCGAATTATATTTTAAAAGAGGAAGCTAATTATTTTAGGCAGATGTTCTCTTTTCCGTCTCATCCTCTTCCACTGAATGAAGATTACGGTAAGGAATTATTTCCAAATAATATGACAAATGGAAAATTAACAAATGTACAGAAAGATCAGTGCGAAGGCCAAATTACAGAGGAATAACCTTGAGGCTATTAGATCCTTTCAGTCTGATCACTTCCGGGTCACAAGTTATACAACACTTCCGGGTTGGAGCGAGCGGTCGCATTCGCACTTCGCTCCGCAGGTTGTATAACTTTTTCATTACATTTCATTATAGTACAACGGTTGATTTGTCTAATCTTAGCAATTTCTTCTTAGCTAGCTACATAGCCGTCCTTGTATCAGAGATAATTGCATAATTATCGTATTTCGTCGCCCTAACGTAGCCTTCACTGCTATTCGCCCAGGAGCTAGCAAACGCTAGCTAACGCCCACAGATTAGCATCACTGTAGTGCTATTCACTCAACTGAACGACTTGATTAGTTTAGTGTTAGCTAGCTACATAGCTGTCTTTGTTTCCAAGATAATTGTGTAGTTTAGAGTGTGTAGTCTTGGAGTGATTATCTTAATTCACTGAGGTTCGCTAGCCAGCTATTTGTCGTCCTTAACGTAGGAGACTCTGCTAGCTAGCCAACAGCTAACAGCTAACAGCTAGCCATCGTCACCACACACACGTCTACTGAATCGAATTCAACAACCCGGTCAGGTAGTATCACATTTTCATTTCATTTCATTACAGTACAACGGTTTGATTTGTTTGATCGTAGCTAGCTGCATAGCTAGCTACATAGCCGTCTTTGTTTCAAAGATAATTGTGTAGTCTAGAGCGATTTCCTAGGTTAGCTAGCCAGCTATTGTCGTTCTTTTAACGCAACGTAACGTAAACAACACTGCTAGCTAGCCAGCTAGCCCCGAATAGTAGCACTGTAGAAACTATTACACTCAACGGAACGACTTGATTAGTGTAGTGTCAACAACGCAGCTACTGCCAGCTAGCCTACTTCAGCAGTACTGTATCATTTTAATCATTTTAGTCAATAAGATTCTTGCTACGTAAGCTTAACTTTCTGAACATTCGAGACGTGTAGTCCACTTGTCATTCCAATCTCCTTGCATTAGCGTAGCCTCTTCTGTAGCCTGTCAACTATGTGTCTGTCTATCCCTGTTCTCTCCTCTCTGCACAGACCATACAAACGCTCCACACCGCGTGGCCGCGGCCACCCTAATCTGGTGGTCCCAGCGCGTACGACCCACGTGGAGTTCCAGGTCTCCGGTAGCCTCTGGAACTGCCGATCTGCGGCCAACAAGGCAGAGTTCATCTCAGCCTATGCCTCCCTCCAGTCCCTCGACTTCTTGGCACTGACGGAAACATGGATCACCACAGATAACACTGCTACTCCTACTGCTCTCTCCTCGTCCGCCCACGTGTTCTCGCACACCCCGAGAGCTTCTGGTCAGCGGGGTGGTGGCACCGGGATCCTCATCTCTCCCAAGTGGTCTTTCTCTCTTTCTCCCCTTACCCATCTGTCTATCGCCTCCTTTGAATTCCATGCTGTCACAGTTACCAGCCCTTTCAAGCTTAACATCCTTATCATTTATCGCCCTCCAGGTTCCCTTGGAGAGTTCATCAATGAGCTTGATGCCTTGATAAGCTCCTTTCCTGAGGACGGCTCACCTCTCACAGTTCTGGGCGACTTTAACCTCCCCACGTCTACCTTTGACTCATTCCTCTCTGCCTCCTTCTTTCCACTCCTCTCCTCTTTTGACCTCACCCTCTCACCTTCCCCCCTACTCACAAGGCAGGCAATACGCTTGACCTCATCTTTACTAGATGCTGTTCTTCCACTAACCTCATTGCAACTCCCCTCCAAGTCTCCGACCACTACCTTGTATCCTTTTCCCTCTCGCTCTCATCCAACACTTCCCACACTGCCCCTACTCGGATGGTATCGCGCCGTCCCAATTTGTAAGTCGCTCTGGATAAGAGCGTCTGCTAAATGACTTAAATGTAAAATGTAAATGTCCCAACCTTCGCTCTCTCTCCCCCGCTACTCTCTCCTCTTCCATCCTATCATCTCTTCCCTCAGCTCAAACCTTCTCCAACCTATCTCCTGATTCTGCCTCCTCAACCCTCCTCTCCTCCCTTTCTGCATCCTTTGACTCTCTATGTCCCCTATCCTCCAGGCCGGCTCGGTCCTCCCCTCCCGCTCCGTGGCTCGACGACTCATTGCGAGCTCACAGAACAGGGCTCCGGGCAGCCGAGCGGAAATGGAGGAAAACTCGCCTCCCTGCGGACCTGGCATCCTTTCACTCCCTCCTCTCTACATTTTCCTCCTCTGTCTCTGCTGCTAAAGCCACTTTCTACCATTCTAAATTCCAAGCATCTGCCTCTAACCCTAGGAAGCTCTTTGCCACCTTCTCCTCCCTCCTGAATCCCCCTCCTCCCTCTCTGCAGATGACTTCGTCAACCATTTTGAAAAGAAGGTCGACGACATCCGATCCTCGTTTGCTAAGTCAAACGACACCGCTGGTTCTGCTCACACTGCCCTACCCTATGCTCTGACCTCTTTCTCCCCTCTCTCTCCAGATGAAATCTCGCGTCTTGTGACGGCCGGCCGCCCAACAACCTGCCCGCTTGACCCTATCCCCTCCTCTCTTCTCCAGACCATTTCCGGAGACCTTCTCCCTTACCTCACCTCGCTCATCAACTCATCCCTGACCGCTGGCTACGTCCCTCCCGTCTTCAAGAGAGCGAGAGTTGCACCCCTTCTGAAAAAACCTACACTCGATCCCTCCGATGTCAACAACTACAGACCAGTATCCCTTCTCTCTTTTCTCTCCAAAACTCTAGAGCGTGCCGTCCTTGGCCAGCTCTACCGCTATCTCTCTCAGAATGACCTTCTTGATCCAAATCAGTCAGGTTTCAAGACTAGTCATTCAACTGAGACTGCTCTTCTCTGTATCACGGAGGCGCTCCGCACTGCTAAAGCTAACTCTCTCTCCTCTGCTCTCATCCTTCTAGACCTATCGGCTGCCTTCGATACTGTGAACCATCAGATCCTCCTCTCCACCCTCTCCGAGTTGGGCATCTCCGGCGCGGCCCACGCTTGGATTGCGTCCTACCTGACAGGTCGCTCCTACCAGGTGGCGTGGCGAGAATCTGTCTCCTCACCACGCGCTCTCACCACTGGTGTCCCCCAGGGCTCTGTTCTAGGCCCTCTCTTATTCTCGCTATACACCAAGTCACTTGGCTCTGTCATAACCTCACATGGTCTCTCCTATCATTGCTATGCAGACGACACACAATTAATCTTCTCCTTTCCCCCTTCTGATGACCAGGTGGCGAATCGCATCTCTGCATGTCTGGCAGACATATCAGTGTGGATGACGGATCACCACCTCAAGCTGAACCTCAGCAAGACGGAGCTCCTCTTCCTCCCGGGGAAGGACTGCCCGTTCCATGATCTCGCCATCACGGTTGACAACTCCATTGTGTCCTCCTCCCAGAGCGCTAAGAACCTTGGCGTGATCCTGGACAACACCCTGTCGTTCTCAACTAACATCAAGGCGGTGTCCCGTTCCTGTAGGTTCATGCTCTACAACATCCGCAGAGTACGACCCTGCCTCACACAGGAAGCGGCGCAGGTCCTAATCCAGGCACTTGTCATCTCCCGTCTTGATTACTGCAACTCGCTGTTGGCTGGGCTCCCTGCCTGTGCCATTAAACCCCTACAACTCATCCAGAACGCCGCAGCCCGTCTGGTGTTCAACCTTCCCAAGTTCTCTCACGTCACCCCACTCCTCCGCTCTCTCCACTGGCTTCCAGTTGAAGCTCGCATCCGCTACAAGACCATGGTGCTTGCCTACGGAGCTGTGAGGGGAACGGCACCTCAGTACCTCCAGGCTCTGATCAGGCCCTACACCCAAACAAGGGCACTGCGTTCATCCACCTCTGGCCTGCTCGCCTCCCTACCACTGAGGAAGTACAGTTCCCGCTCAGCCCAGTCAAAACTGTTCGCTGCTCTGGCCCCCAATGGTGGAACAAACTCCCTCACGACGCCAGGACAGCGGAGTCAATCACCACCTTCCGGAGACACCTGAAACCCCACCTCTTCAAGGAATACCTAGGATAGGGTAAGTAATCCTTCTCACCCCCCTAAAAAGATTTAGATGCACTATTGTAAGTGGCTGTTCCACTGGATGTCATAAGGTGTATGCACCAATTTGTAAGTCGCTCTGGATAAGAGCGTCTGCTAAATGACTTAAATGTAAATGTAAATGTAAAAAAAAACAGGGCTTGATGACATACCGGTAGAGGTATATCAAGTATTTTTTGATATACTAAAAGCTCCATTGTTAGATTGTTTTAACTACTCCTATAGAAATGGTAGTCTGTCAGGTACTCAGCAGGAAGGTCTGATTTCTCTATTATTAAAACAAGACCCAAATGGCAAATATAAAGACCCAGTCTATCTAAAAAACGGGAGGCCACTTACACTTCAATGTTGTGATGCAAAAATACTTGCAAAATGCATAGCACTCAGAATTAAAAGGGTTTTACCAGGTATTGCTCCTGATCAGATAGGTTTTTAACATAGAAGATACATTGGAGATAATATACGACATATTAGAAATAATAATCATGAAACATGTAAGAAGCCAGGAATGGTATTTAAAGCTGATTTTGAAAGATATTTGATAAAGTAAGACTGGATTTTATTTCTAAATGCCTGGATTTTTTAAATTTTGGTATTTTTAAAGAAAATGGGTAAGAATAATGTATAGCAACCCCAGGTGTAAAATAGTAAATACCTGTATATTTATGGAAAAATTGCGTGACAAAATATCGCGCTAAAAACGGGCACGTCTTTTTATCCAAAAATGAAATACTGCCCCTAGAGTTCTAACAGGTTAAAGCTGATTTTGAAAGATATTTGATAAAGTAAGACTGGATTTTATTTCTAAATGATGAGATTAGCTCCATGGTCAAATGTCATGCTACAACAGTTTACTCAGTTTACTGATATTTCGCTTTATCTGGGACGTTAAACCAGACAAGATAAAACAAGCCTATCAATATAATGAATATGAATTGGGTGGATTGAGATTATTAAATATAAAAGCACTAAACCTCTCTCTAAAAGCTTCAACTCAATCAAAAGTTTTATTTGAACCCTAAATAGTTCTCAAGTTGATTAATAAGAAAAGCTCATCCATCGTTTAAAAATGTCCTATTTGTCTTTGTGCAGATTGCAATGCCTCATTTTCGATTAATTGAAAATGATACTTTTTTCAAAGTATCTGTCTTCTTCAAACAAGCATTGCAGAGCTGGCTACAATTTCAATTAATCCCTCTGAAAAGATAGAACAAATATTATGGCTGAACTCAAAAGTGCTGGTTGATAAAATACCTGTATTTATGGGAAAGATAATGAAAAGGGTATTTTGTCCTTCATTGAGTTATCAAAATTGTACGGGAAGGTCTGCTCAATCCAAGAGTACAACCAATTGATTAAAGCATTGCCCCAAAAATGGAGGAGGCGGGTGGCAGCGGGAGGAGTGTAAAGGTCTGGGTGTAGCTGGTGCAGAGGAGTCAGGCGCAGGACAACAGAGATGAGTAACACATGTAACTTTACTCAAAATGTCCAAATACATGTAGAAATACCAAGCCCACAAACTCGGACCGAACATACATAAAACAATCACTCACAAAAACCATGTGGAAAACTGAGTGTTAAATAATGAACATGTAATACGGGAATTGAAACCAGGTGTGTAAAACAAAGACAAAACAAATGGAAAAGTAAAAGTGGATCGGCGATGGCTGGAAGGCTGGTGACATCAACCGCCGAATGCCTCCCGAACATGGAGAGGGACCGACTTTGACATAAGTCGTGACAAGGAGGTAGAGAAATGGTCTGTCTCCAATATAAAGGATCAAAACTGTCGGAGGAATAAAAATAGCATAAATAGGAAAGTATACCAGCTTCGTTTGAGAACCAAGATGTTGACAACTGTGCCATACAGATTGCAAAATAGTTGAGAAGAGATTTTTGATGTACCGATTCCATGGTACAGCGTGTATGAGTTGAGATTAAACAACGCAAGATTCAAGACTTCGTGCTTTTCAGCTAAAATCATTATATAGAATTCTTGCCACCAACAAAATGTTGAATATTTGGGGCATAAAATCGTCGAAGCTCGACAGATTTTGTTGTGAGGATACAGAACCAATAGACCATTTATTTTGGTATTTCCCTCTTGTAGCCTGTTTCTGGTCTCAGGTTCAGGAATGGCTGAAAATGCATAGCATTGATCTAAAGTTGACCCTAGAAATAGTACTGTTAGGAGATCTGGGCCACTCAATTACTAATACTCTTAGTAAACGTAACTATCTTCAATAAGCAATTTGTTGATTCTATTCGATGAGATAGATTGAAATTGTACATTAACCTCACTAGGGTATGTGGGATGGTAGCTTCCCACCTCGCCAACAGCCAGTGAAACTGCAGGGCGCCAAATTCTAAACAACAGAAATCCCATAATTACAATTCCTAAAACATACAAGTATTTTACACTATTTTAAGGATACACTTGTTGTAAATCCAGCCACAGTGTCCGATTTCAAAAAGGTTTTACGACCAAAGCACACCAAACGATTATGTTAGGTCAGAGCCAAGTCACAGAAAAACACAGCCATTTTTCCAGCCAAAGAGAGGAGTCACAAAAAGCACAAATAGAGATAAAATGAATCACTAACCTTTGATGATCTTCATCAGATGACACTCATAGGACATCATGTTACACAATACATGTATGTTTTGTTCGGTGTTTATATCCAAAAATCTGAGTTTACATTGGCACGTTATGTTCAATAGTTCCAAAACATCTGGTAATTTTGCAGAGAGCCACATTAGTTTACAGAAATACTCATAATAAACATTGCTAAAAGATAAAAGTATTATGCATGGAATTTTAGATCCACTTCTCCTTAACTAGCTAGGGAGTTTTATTCCTCTGCTGGTAGCGTGACTACAGCTCAAGCTCATTACCATAACGCAACGTTAGCGATTTCTAAAAATCGCAAATGAAATGAAATAAAAAAAAAAATAATTGTTTTATTTTGTTTGCATTGTTGTTTGCTGTTTTCTTCTGTCTTTTCCTTTTTCTCTTTAGTTCATTCTCTTGGTTGTTGGTGCATTGGGGGGTTCTTGGGGGTGGGGAATGGAATTAATTGTTTTGGATTTTTTTCTTCTGGGGGAGGACTGTGGGAGGGGTCTCGAATGGTTGAGGGACAGCTATTGGGGAATTTTGGGGGATCTTGGAGGGTTCGGGTCACAAGATTGTGATCATAAAACAGGAAACTGTGACATATTTTATATAACTATCAAGCACAAGCACCCTCACACATAAGGATTGCTCTGTTGTGGAAAGACTGATACATGTTTGATAGTGTCTTGAGAACAAGAAGAGCTCTCCAGTAGGTGTACCAAAACATTGAAAGGCCATTTTCTCAAAAGTGAGGTTAAAAGTTCAACATTCAAAGCAGAAATACTTTCACATTGTTGCTCAAATGTAGTGTATGATATACCATTTTCTAGCTCTGAGTTTCAACTTTAATTATTAGGACCTTACTGTAATAGAATTTCAATAAATTAGGACTGTCTGGGAGGGGTAAATTGAAAACAAGCTGTTTGTTATCGGTCTATTAACCGATTTACCACATGATTATGTTAACATAGCCTGGCTCTTCTCTAGGTTTCTTCCTAGGTTCCAGCCATTCTAGGTTTTTCCTAGCCACCGTGCTTCTACATCTGCATTTCTTGCTGTTTGAGGTTTTAGGCTGGGTTTCTGTATAGCACTTTGTGACATCAGCTGATGTAAAAAGGGCTTTATAAATAAATGTGATTGATTGATTGATTGAACATGGAAAGCCGAAACTTCCGCCCATGCCAACCTGCTGATTGGAAGGTCCTGTGTAGATTGTATTTTCAACCAGCAACTATGAGGAAATTACACCTATCCAATTGTAACAATTTTACAGTGTTAGTTGAATCAGCTGTTGTGCAATATAATATAAAGCACACAAAAAAAAAATTGACTGCACTGAGCCTTTAATAAACCAAGAAGATACTGCAAGGAGTGACTGCAAGGAAACCAATATCTAAACATGTAAATTGCTGAATTTCAATTATCAAATAGCAATGAATATCACATAATGCATAAAAACAACTGACTATGTCAAGCTTTATGACACATGATCTCATCTATACTCATAACACTGAAGCAGCTCTGCTTCTGCAATGGCTGTGATTCTGCGGCCAACTGTTTGGTGCCCTCAAATGTCTTCTCCTCTCGACTTCAAACATCACTGGCTGCCTGCAGCAGACAACGCTTAGTATTCAGCCAGCAACATGACGCTGATATTATTCTCGGGCCGTTCTTATATGATTCCACTCTTTCCCCTTTGATGATAGATTGAAATGTTGGACTTCTTGACCCCTCATTTCAATATCCATTCATAAGCGGCCCGTGTCCCTTGGGGGACAATGTATTTATACACTCAGCCCTTGAGCTGGGCAATAGGAGCCGCAAATGTTTTTTTTTTCTGTCAATGCGGCCCACGCTGCGGAGTACAGTACCTGGGAGAGACACAGCCTCACGGTTACCTCTCGTATGAATAATGGGCCACTAATGTGAGCCCCCTTTGCTCGCTGCTGTCACTATTAGAGGCGGCATGTGGCGAAAGGGTACTCCACAAGGCATGGAGGTGAAAAAGGTGAACACATGAGAGTGGAGAGAGTGAATCGGGAGGGCACGGGAGAAAATGAGGATGTCGGGGAGGGGAATGTGCAGATTGGGTAGGAAGGAGGCAGGAGATAGTTGCTTCTTTGCTTTTTTCCCCATGTAGTTAAGACCACTACTATCTATTCATTAATGTTTCTAAAGCCCAAACCACTAAGGTGCTGTGTAGGGAGGTGAACCTAGATATCCTATGGCTAGCTTGTTTGTTTTCCCACGCTACACTCAAGTCATTGACTCACCATTGCCTCTGACTACCTAGGGCCAGTACAGTTGTTGTTTACCTGTTAGAATGCCAAATGACCAGAGAGCACGTATGTGATGTGTTGACATCACTCCAGAAGGAGAATGAACAAAGACAACTACACAGTAGCTCATGGCTGCCTTTCATTGCAAAGCTCTCTTGCAAGAAACATGAGTTTCCAAAAGCCTGCCCACTCTGTCGGTAACACTGTTCCACCCTTAGATATTTGATGAGTCTTCGCCGAAAGCATTCCTCCAAGTGTTTTTTTGTACCTAGGGGAGCCAGGGAGTTTGTGGGACTCTGGAGTACCGCTCTTCCGCATTGTATGAATGCAAAAAAGATAATGATATCATGAATAGAAAGAGGTTTCAGACACCCCTCCCTAAAATAAAAGAGAGAAAAAAGGAAAGTAACAGGGGAATGCATTTTCATCTAGCGCTGAGGAGAAAAATAACGATCTGTCTTCGCCTCCTTGCTAAATGTCTTTCAAGTCTTTTTTCTAAGATCTCAAAGCTGGGAGAAGGGATTAGGAGAGTAATTATTGACTGGTTTGCTTTGAGAGAGAAGACGAGGGAGAAGAACAACAGTGTCTATTTGTCTTCGGGTTGGTTTTAAGTGCAAAAGTCCAGCTATTACTTTTTGACTGACCTTGGGGAGACCACTCTCTCTCTCTGCTCCTGTGTTTGTTTCTGCATCTGTCTTTCTCTCTCCATGTTCTCACTCCCTCTCTTTCTCTGCATTTGTATCTGTCTGATGTATGTCTTTCTCTCTTTAAATCTTTCTATCTCTCTGCATCTCTCTTTTTCTCTGCCTCTGTATCTGTTTCTCTCTTCCACTAACCTTCCCACACTCTTTATTTATTTGCCACTTTCTTTCATATTTCTCTCTCACTCTGACTCTTTCTGTAGCCTGAGGAGGTAGGACATGGCTTAAAACTGCAAGGCATGACTGCAGTATCTTCCCTGGGCAATGAAGAGCCTTATTAATGCTATACCAACCCAGGCTTCCTAATCCAAGGGGGTCTCTATGGGGAGAATATCCTCTAAAACAAAGCCCTGATGGGGCCTGTGGAGAAATCCTGCGATCAGTCAACCCTGAGCCTCTGAGCCCTTGGAGTGCTTGGGACTCTGCAAGAGTTTTACAACTGGCCTCTGCTCTATGGAGGAGGCCTGACGGTCTGGAAGCACCATCACTCAAACACAGGAACCTGAGTCACTAACTCACCGTCGGTGAATTCTCACAGTGTTGTGTGAATTCACACGCACCCACTCATACAGATGCATTTACCATGTGT
Source organism: Oncorhynchus keta (assembly GCF_023373465.1). NCBI lineage: Eukaryota > Metazoa > Chordata > Actinopteri > Salmoniformes > Salmonidae > Oncorhynchus > Oncorhynchus keta. Next base: position 7,005,051 of record NC_068437.1, read on the forward strand.
GTATGTGTACATATGTACTGTATAAGTGCTCCCGAGTGGCGCAGCAGTCTAAGGCACTGCATCGCAGTGCTAGAGGCGTCACTAAGACCCTGGGGCTGTATCACAACCGGCTGTGATCGGGAGTCCAATAGGGCGGCGCACAATTGGCCCAGCGTTGTCCGGGTTAGGGGAGGGATTGGCCGGGGATATTTGTGTGAACAGATCTTATTTCAGGTTATGCGGAAGATACATTATAGGCTATCTGAAAGAAAACTATTCATCCTCCCCCTGACAGGTATCAGACCAAAAGCAAAAAAAAAACATTTAAAAAAACAATTCCCATGCCTCATAGTGATCTGCTGTCTTATAGCTGTTAATGATGACACTAGGCAAGTCAAACACAATCAGTAGTCTAGCTGCCTTACCCACTGGGCCGGCTTAACATTAGGTTAATGAGAGCAAACAACAACACACAACTATGTGACGTGTTTCTATTTCAAGGGTGATGGGGCTCGACCTTCCCCAATTTCAGACAAAAAACAATGGCAAAGCCAAAAGACATGACTAATAACACAATTCACAAGTTTTTCATTTACATCTGCTTTCATTTTGTCTTCAGAAAAATGATTAAATCTACTCTGCTCATACTAAGGCATATTAGTCAGACTTAAAGCCGTACAAGCCATGACTTCCAGCAAACTCCAATTTAGTTTTGCCTGATGTATTCTTCACAAGTAATACAAACAGGTCCTTCATATTACTAATACAAACAAGAGGTTGAATGTGGTGAGAGACATTTAGTTAAAAAATGTATATATATACAACTGAAATTGCAAAGGAGGCAAAAGTATGATGAAAGTAATGGCAAAGTGAGGATGAATGATGTGAAAGAACGGGTGCAACAAGAAGGAGACTGAGCTCCCAGGGGTTGGGCACGGGATCAGGCTGCTCCTCAGAATGGACTGTGCACCCCAGTCTGAGAAGAACAGAGGACCTGAGGCTGCCAGGGCTTGTGCTCGCTAGTGGAAACAACGATACGAACAGTGAGTGGGATTCTAACACAATCATGTTTAAACACAACAAATACCAGTAAATTGTAGGGATGGGTTCTGGGCATCATTGGAAATGATGGAAAATAAGATTCCCATTTGGGGAAAAGTCCATTTCAGCAATACATTTACCCTACCATGGGCCCCTGATGGAACTAAATGGGCTATTATCATGCAACTGTGAAAGCCTATGTCGGCTCTATTGAAGAACTTAACTTGTCTGCCACACCTGATTTAAAAAGAGTGGGGAAAATGCCAGCTCACCACACCTTTGCCAGCAGCCCTGGCTTGTGAACTATTGTGTTAGCTACAGCAGCTTTGCCATGTCAACAACCAGTCTCCAAAAAGAATATCCTCAGACAAAAATGATGTCTCCAGTTGTTTACATTTTACCATTGTGAAACGCACCCATTCATATCCAAACGTATTGAGATGCACCCTATGTTGGCTTACCTTGGCTTCCTCGAGGTCACGGTGATGAGGGGATCCACAAAGTGCTTGGGCAGATCCAGGGAGACAAAGCTAGAAATAGTTATGGAAACGGATGCATGAATACACAGTGATAAAAACCCATGGCAATGAGTCACATTATTGACCAAGCTGATTGACTGTTTACTAAAATGTAATACATTCCTTAATTTTAACTTGTTCAATTCCACCAGAAGTACACCTGAGTTATGTATATTCAGTGAAATCTCAGGTGAAATGTATAGAATATTTCAGGTACAAATGTAATGAATATATTTATTACAATTTGCTATTCTACCTGGCAGATAATTACAGTGCCTTGCGAAAGTATTCGGCCCCCTTGAACTTTGCGACCTTTTGTCACATTTCAGGCTTCAAACATAAAGATATAAAACTGTATTTTTTTGTGAAGAATCAACAACAAGTGGGACACAATCATGAAGTGGAACGACATTTATTGGATATTTCAAACTTTTTTAACAAATCAAAAACTGAAAAATTGGGCGTGCAAAATTATTCAGCCCCCTTAAGTTAATACTTCGTAGCGCCACCTTTTGCTAAGATTACAGCTGTAAGTCGCTTGGGGTATGTCTCTATCAGTTTTGCACATCGAGAGACTGACATTTTTTCCCATTCCTCCTTGCAAAACAGCTCGAGCTCAGTGAGGTTGGATGGAGAGCATTTGTGAACAGCAGTTTTCAGTTCTTTCCACAGATTCTCGATTGGATTCAGGTCTGGACTTTGACTTGGCCATTCTAACACCTGGATATGTTTATTTTTGAACCATTCCATTGTAGATTTTGCTTTATGTTTTGGATCATTGTCTTGTTGGAAGACAAATCTCCGTCCCAGTCTCAGGTCTTTTGCAGACTCCATCAGGTTTTCTTCCAGAATGGTCCTGTATTTGGCTCCATCCATCTTCCCATCAATTTTAATCATCTTCCCTGTCCCTGCTGAAGAAAAGCAGGCCCAAACCATGATGCTGCCACCACCATGTTTGACAGTGGGGATGGTGTGTTCAGGGTGATGAGCTGTGTTGCTTTTACGCCAAACATAACGTTTTGCATTGTTGCCAAAAAGTTCCATTTTGGTTTCATCTGACCAGAGCACCTTCTTCCACATGTTTGGTGTGTCTCCCAGGTGGCTTGTGGCAAACTTTAAACGACACTTTTTATGGATATCTTTATGAAATGGCTTTCTTCTTGCCACTCTTCCATAAAGGCCAGATTTGTGCAATATACGACTGATTGTTGTCCTATGGACAGAGTCTCCCACCTCAGCTGTAGATCTCTGCAGTTCATCCAGAGTGATCATGGGCCTCTTGGCTGCATCTCTGATCAGTCTTCTCCTTGTATGAGCTGAAAGTTTAGAGGGACGGCCAGGTCTTGGTAGATTTTCAGTGGTCTGATACTCCTTCCATTTCAATAGTATCGCTTGCACAGTGCTCCTTGGGATGTTTAAAGCTTGGGAAATCGTTTTGTATCCAAATCCGGCTTTAAACTTCTTCACAACAGTATCTCGGACCTGCCTGGTGTGTTCCCTGTTCTTCATGATGCTCTCTGCGCTTTTAACGGACCTCTGAGACTATCACAGTGCAGGTGCATTTATACGGAGACTTGATTACACACAGGTGGATTGTATTTATCATCATTAGTCATTTAGGTCAACATTGGATCATTCAGAGATCCTCACTGAACTTCTGGAGAGAGTTTGCTGCACTGAAAGTAAAGGGGCTGAATAATTTTGCACGCCCAATTTTTCAGTTTTTGATTTGTTAAAAAAGTTTGAAATATCCAATAAATGTCGTTCCACTTCATGATTGTGTCCCACTTGTTGTTGATTCTTCACAAAAAAAATACAGTTTTATATCTTTATGTTTGAAGCCTGAAATGTGGCAAAAGGTCGCAAAGTTCAAGGGGGCCGAATACTTTCGCAAGGCACTGTATGTATTTTCTAGACAATACATTTATATGTAAATGTTCTGTAACGTTATATCCCTTCTCAAGCTATTTACTAGTTGAATCAGGTGTGATAGGACATAAATATGCAACGTCTTGGGACCCTGGAGGAACGGATTGGGAAACGCAGGGCTAGGGAATAAGGTGGAGGGATGGGATGATGGGCTAAGGCTGTTGTCTCACCTGGGGCTGTTGTGAAGGACTGGGCCAGGTGTATAATATCCCTGCACGCCAACACGTTCTCAGGATGCTGTTGTATGAACTGTCTGTTGTCATGAGACTGTAGGAGAAACATGATTGATCGAAAATTCAAGTTTTCATCACAATGTGAAACGAAGACCACAGTATTAAACTGTGGTGTAGTGTCCAGACTGGGTCCCTTTTAAGGAAAGGATGAGGGTTGAAGGCAACTGCTAATGGCTACCCTGGTCTCTCAATAGAAAGGTCCTTTCTTTTTTTCTTTAAAAAAATAATAATATATTACTGCTTTTTCTCCCCAATTTCGTGGTATCCAATTGTTTAGTAGCTGCTATCTTGTCTCATCGCTACAACTCACGTACGGGCTCGGGAGAGACGAAGGTTGTAAGTCATGCGTCCTCCGATATATAACTCAACCAAGCCGCACTGCTTCTTAACTTTTTCGATATAGGGGGCGCTCTTTTAATTTTTGGATAAAAAAACGTTCCTGTTTTAAACAAGATATTTTGTCACGAAAAGATGCTCGACTATGCATTTAATTGACAGCTTTGGAAAGAAAACACTCTGACGTTTCCAAAACTGCAAAGATATTATCGGTGAGTGCCACAGAACTGATGCTACAAGCGAAACCAAGATGACATTTCATACAGGAAATGCCCCAGACTTTGAAGGCGCTGTGTTCCAATGTCTCCTTATATGGCTGTGAATGTGCAAGGAATGAGCCTACACTTTCTGTCGTTTCCCCAAGGTGTCTGCAGCATTGTGACGTATTTGTAGGCATATAATTGGAAAATTGACCATAAGAGACTACATTTACCAGGTGCTCGCTTGGTGTCCTCTGTTGCAATTATTGCGTAATTTCCAGCTGCGTGCATTTTTCCATTTGCTTCAGAAGAGAAACCCAACTGCCACGAATGACTTATTATAATAATATATAATAATAATATATGCCATTTAGCTGACGCTTTTATCCAAAGCGACTTACAGTCATGTGTGCATACATTCTACGTATGGGTGGTCCCGGGAATCGAACCCACTACCCTGGCGTTACAAGCGCCATGCTCTACCAACTGAGCCACAGAAGGACCACTATCGAATACACATTATCGAATAGATATGTGAAAAACACCTTGAGGATTGATTCTAAACAACGTTTGCCATGTTTCTGTCGATATTATGGAGTTAATTTGGAAAAAAGTTTGGCGTTGTAATGACTGAATTTTTTTTTTTTTTTTGCCAAACGTGATGAACAAAACAGAGTGATTTCTCCTACACAAATAATATTTTTGGAAAACCTGAACATTTGCTATCTAACTGAGAGTCTCCTCATTGAAAACATCTGAAGTTCTTCAAAGGTAAATTATTTTATTTGAATGCTTTTCTTGTTTTTGTGAAAATGTTGCCTGCTGAATGCTAGGCTTAATGCTATGCTAGCTATCAATACTCTTACACAAATGCTTGTGTAGCTATGGTTGAAAAGCATAGTTTGAAAATCTGAGATGACAGTGTTGTTAACAAAAGGCTAAGCTTGTGAGCCAATATATTTATTTCATTTCATTTGCGATTTTCATGAATAGTTAACGTTGCGTTATGCTAATGAGCTTGAGGATATGATTACGCTCTCGGATACGGGATTGCTTGACGCAAGAAGTTAACACAGCGCCATCCAACCCGGAAGCTAGCCGCACCAATGTGTCGGAGGAAACACTGTGCACCTGGCAACCTTGGTTAGCGCGCACTGTGCCCAGCCAGCCACAGGAGTCGCTGGTGCACGATGAGTTAAGGATTTCCCATCCGGCCAAACCGTCCCTAACCCGGACGATGCTAGGCCAATTGTGCGTTGCCCCACGGACCTCCCGGTCGCGGCCGGTTACGACAGAGTCTCTGGTGGCACAGCTGGCGCTGCACTTCAGCGCCCTTAACCACTGCGCCACCCGGGAGGCCCGAAAGGTCCTTTCTATTGCGTATATTTGATACTTTTATCCCATCCAGTGTTTTTTAGGTAGCCTAGTGTGTTAGAGCATTGGGGGCCAATAATTGAAAAATTGCTGGTTTGAATACCGGTGCCGACAAGGTGAAAAATATGTTGATGTGCCTTTAAGCAAGGCACTTAACACTAATTTGCTCCAGGGGCGCCATACTACTACAACACATTACACTGTCTGTTTTTTTTATACCTGGTCCAGGAGACAAGTTTGTTTTGCCCTGGCACTACACAGCTGATTCAAAGGCCCTGTGATAGACTTGTGTTCTTGTCCAGTTGGTGTGCCTCACACTACATGAGACAGGCTCCTGCCCTATGAGCTGTTCTGGCATGCACAAGCCAAGATTACTTACATCATGATTTTAATCAGGCTTTACCACGGCAAAAAAAGGTCCCCAGGAACAGGATTAAGAAACTCTGATCTAAACATTCTTTACAAATTGTATAGATCAGTGTTTTTACCTTCTGGGTATCTCTGCCTTCAACAGTACTCTTAGGACAGCTACAGCGTAAAATCAAATAGGAGAGTATAAGAGACAAGATACATGTATAATGGCAATATGACGAACAATAAGTTTGGCAGTGCTGACAAAGATGGGGAAAAGAGATTCCCTTTTCTACCCTGTAGACAAGCAACAGGGACTTGAATTTGACGCACACTGATTGGAGCCAGTGGAGAGTGTGAAAGAGTTTTACACAGTCTGGTAGGGGGGGGGACACAATGGAGTTGTTAACTGCGACAGAGGTCTTGGAGCAGGCAGTCCATTCCAGGGAGGAAGAGCAGCATAGTTAAGTGTCGTTTCATCTGGAGGGAGAGGACAGAGACCCCATTTGGGTAACTTAGTGTAACTCAGTGTGATTGCTAACATTGTATTTTTGAAATAACCATTCGTTAGACAACTAACTAGCTAGCTAGGTGAACGAGTTGTTTATACTTTGTCTAAAAACAAGCTTTTACATTCATTAATTTAGCTATACAAGCAAGTTAAAACTGCACACCTCTGAGAACAAGCCATCTCAACCACCTGATAGCTTATTATGCTAGCTAGCTAATTCAAGGGTGAGACGAGCTATCCGCACGAGCGCAGCCATTTACACAGGAGTGTTCACACCTGGCTAACAGGCTCGTGGCTCATGCAGCAATGCTATGCTAATACATAAGCAGCTAACTCTCATCATTCCACCCAGTTGCTTTCGTGTGATATCTTTTGTGAACATCACTGATGTAAATGGACCATATACTGGCGTAACACAGTTTCTATGGAACCAATGTAGGAGTTAACTTTCGATGCAACAGCATACTAATCAGATAAATGTTTTTTAGAACCTGCATGACATGAGCCGTCCTCATGATCTCTCCCAGCTTGGATAGAAAGTTGTGCGTAAAACCATTCTATTAATGCTAAATAAGGCAGTCAGTCCACCCTCAAAACACTAGCTTACCAGGGATTGTTTCATTATTTAGTGTAGCCTACTATCTATAGCTATATACCGTTCCCCCCGAAAAATGCTAACCCCCCCTGTTATTGTAATGGTGAGAGGTTAGCATGTCTTGGGGTTTGATATTTATGCTACTGTAACTTTCTCACTCATCATTATTCACGATTCATTCAGGATTATTCATAAACATGGTAGCATCCACATTAATGTAGAAGTCTTTACAAACATATTCTACTCTTATTTACAATAAAAGTGACTCCAGAATTACACAATACATTTTTAACTATTAATTTCAATTTGGCACAAAATGATCTGAAACACACAAAACAAACGCAAATGCATCCAACAAATGAATAAAGTCATAAACTTGATGTAGTCATTTTGTGCTATGAATAGCCATTTTCTCTTTGCTAAAATTCAAATACTTCGCAAGCAGTCATCTTGTAGAGAATCATTGTACCATCTACCTCTGAAATATATTTTCCATAACCAAAAATATTGGTTTGGAGCTGGTGTACAAAAGCGAAAGTAAAAGACGCAAAAATGAAACTTCAGAACGGGAAGTATAGAAATGCAGATCTATCGCTTCTTAGAGTTGCTTTCAATTGGAATGAAAGATTTATAACTCACATTTCCATGTGAATTTGGTTCAGTCGCCCAACAAGTTATTTTATAGGTTTAACTTTTGACTACTTTAATACAAGTGAATTTGTCCCAATAGTTTTGGTCCCCTAAAATGGGGGGAATATGTACACAAAGTGCTGTAATTCCTAAAAGGTTCACCCGATATGGATGAAAATACCCTCAGATTAAAGCTGAGCACATTTTATTCATTTAGCCTATATTAAACTAGGCAAGTCAGTTAAGAACAAATTCTTATTTACAATGACAGCCTACACCGGCCAAACCTGGACAATACTGGGCCAATTGTGCACCACTCCCTATGGGACTCCATATCATGGCCGGTTGTAATACAGCCTGGATTTGAACCAGGGTGTCTGTCGTGATGCCTCTAGTACTGAGATGCAGTGCCTTAGACCGCTGCGCCACTCGGGAGCCCTATGAGAATGAGAGGCTCAATTAAAGATGTTGCAGAACTAAACTGCTGTATTTGAAGCACCACACAATTCTGCCCAGTTTCCCTGATGTTGCTACAGCAATCAAGCTGTTTTTTCCATCCCTGTAACTGTTGCTTCTAAGGAGAGATTGTTTTCTAAACTAGAACTAGCTAAAAAAACATTAGGCTCTCGACAGTCTGATATGAGCTTTTGAACACCTGAGTAAGCTCCACTCATTGCATGGTCAGTGCTATCGGGATTCCTTGAGAAGTCCCTACCCTAAACCTTAACCATAACCCTTACCCTAACCATTTTAAATTTCAACTTCAATGGGGTAGTGACGTCCCAAGGAACCAGGATTGCACGGAACCTCATTGCACTGGCGCAGCAGTAGGCTTGACCACGGCATTTGTTCACTGATATCCACCTACTTTCAATCAGTTACATTTTTCTTTTTCAAGGCTTTGGGCACCTTTTCAGTAACATTCCTGAAAGTGACCAAAAATATGTTTTTGAATGACTTTCTGGAGGGTTAGTGAAATGTATTACATTTACGAAAATAGACTGATGAAAGGCACTCAGAGCTCGTGGGCCTCTCCGCCTTGCGGGTGTGTCCGGTACCCCAGTGGAACCATACTGTTAAATTCCCAAATAAGCCAAAGCTAATACAATTCAGGCAATGACAGTCATACAATAGATTTTAAGAACAGATTCACTCTGCAATGACTCACTGGGTGGCTATGCTGGAATGATGACAGTGTTTGGCCTTTGACCTGAGCTCGAAATTGCAAGGAAGTTCTCATACTATCCTCTGAGATGCCCTCTTTCCTATATCTTTCCCAGGGCTCATATTTTTCCGACCACTTCTATATTATTAACTAATCTGTGAATGAAAAGCAGGGACGGAAATGACTGTTTATAATTTAAGATTTTTTTTTTGTATGTTGAGTCATTCTTGGCCTTAAATGGCATGTAAAGGACTGTTTCGTAAACCAGCTTGAATTAAGTCTCCCAGGGACAACTTTTCAGATTAGATATTTAGATGAGACGGTCAGCATTGAGCTATGCTATTCATTTTCATCACTACTCTTGAATGAAATATGATATTTATTGGTGCATTGATATGAAAATCATTCAATACATTCTTAAGTACTGCTTAAGAGGATAAAGGAAAGTGTGAGATTGGCACTCTGTAAGGGTCATTTGAACCTCCCCCACCAGAGGGCAGTAATTGACAGAATTAGGATGCTTTACTCTATCACACCACCCTAGTTCCTCTCTATGAATTTAGCAATGTGCCCATGCCTCTAGCTTGTCAAAAGTTGCTTGTCTGCTTTACTTAATCTATACTGATCTGAAACAACTGGACAAGTGAAAGCACCCTTCTCCACCATATCACATTCACCCATCATGTGATTTCAGATCAGTGCTGAGGGGGGGTATTCAGACACCCCTGGGACAGATATAGACAACTTTCTGTGTTTGCAAACATTCCCACATGCGCAAATTTGGTGGAAGAACATACATGGGGGAGTTTTCAAGACCGCCAGCAAAAAAAGCTTCCATTTACATGTTTCTTATGAATGCATTCCACGCGACCTTTGGATTCTAATTGGATTTTAAGACTCGTATGATTGTCCTGTTTAATATAATGTTTGTGTAATCATCAAACATCAACTGTATTATACTTAATAAACACTTCAACTTCAACCAGTAAAATGGTTCTCTGGCTAGCTTTTGTTACAGCCAATTACAGCCATGTCAACGAGTGTTAGCATTCCAAGAGTGCCAATGAGTGTTAGCTTCCAAAATAGGAATTTTGCAAAGATCACAACCAAATATGGTCTTAGTGACTGTTCAAGCAATAATCAAAACAACATTTACAGTGTATGAAAACCCCCAAAGTTTTTGTTTTGTTTAGAAGTAATAACTATTTAAATTTAGGCTATGTTGAATGTGCACAGATGGCGATGGCCAGCCTTTCTGTGTCCAAAATGTGCTCACATCTGTGCCTGAAGTCAGTGTGTTGTGTACTAAAAAAGGATATATATGAAGTGCCTTGCAAAAGTATTCACCCCCTTGGCGTTTTTCATTTAAATGTTTTTGTATTTGGATTTCATGTAATGGACATACAAAAAAAAATATATATAAAAAGGAAATGTGGTGCGTGCATATGTATTCACCCCTTTGCAATGAAGCCCCTAAATAAGATCTGGTGCAACCAATTATCTTCAGAAGTCACATAATTAGTCAAATAAAGTCCTCCTGTGTGCAATCCAAGTGTCACATGATCTGTCACATGATATGATATATCAGTATATATACACTTGTTCTGAAAGGCCCCAGAGTCTGAAACATCACTAAGCAACGGGCAACATCGAACATGCAGCACCATGAAGACTGAGGAGCTCTCCAAACAGGTCAAAGACAAAGTTGTGGCAAAATACAGATCAAGGTTGGGTTATAAAAAAATATTAGAAACTTTGAATAACCCACGGAGCACAAATTTAAAAAATATGGCACCGTAATAAATCTACCAAGAGAGGGCCGCCCACCAAAACTCACGGACCAGGCATGGAGGGCATTAATCCGAGAGGCAACTAAGAGACCAACGATAACCCTGAAGGAGCTACAAAGCTCCACAGCAGAGACTGGAGTGTCTGTCCATAGGACCACTTTAAGCCATACATTCCACAGAGCTTAGCTTCACGGAGGAGTGGCCAGAAAAAAATAAGCAAACACATTTGGTGTTTGCCAAAAGGCATATAGTTGACTCCCTGAATATATGTAAGTAGGTACTCTGGTCAGATGAGACTAAAATTGAGCTTTTTGGCCAACAAGGAAAACTTTGTCTGGCGCAAACCCAACACCCCTCATCACCCTGAGAACATCATCCCCACAGTGAAGCATGGTGGTGGCAGCATCATGCTGTGGGGATGTTTTTCATCGGCAGGGACTGGGAAACTGGTCAGAATTGAAGGAATGATCAATGGTGCAAAATACAGAGAAATTCTTGAGGGAAACCTGTTTCAGTCTTCCAGAGATTTGAGACTGGGACGGAGGTTCACCTTCCAGCAGGACAATGACCCTAAGCATACTGCTAAAGCAACACTCGAGTGGTATAAGGGGAAACATTTAAACGTCTTGGAATGGCCTAGTCAAAGCCCAGACCTCAATCCAATTGAGAATCTGTGGTGTGACTTAAAGATTGCTGTACACCAGCGGAATCCATCCAACTTGAAGGAGCTGGAGCAGTTTTGCCTTGAAGAATGGGCAAAAATCCCAGTAGCTAGATGTGCCAAGCTTATGGAGGCATACCCCAAGAGACTTGCAGCTGTAATTCGTGCAAAAGGTGGCTCTACAAAGTATTGACTTTGGAGGGTGAATAGTTATTTGTTTCACAATAATCATATTTTGCATCTTCAAAGTGGTAGGCATGTTGTGTAAATCAAATGATACAAACCCCCAAAAATCCATTTTAATTCGAGATGGTAAGGCAACAAAATAGGAAAAATGCCAAGCGGGTGAATAATTTCGCAAGCCTCTGTATACAAAACCAAATATAACAAAAGTATCATTCTCCTATTCTGTATCTCCTTTCCGTAGTATATTTCTAATTACTATATTTCTATCTGCAAATATAAAGAATTTTACCCTTGCGTTGCAAATCATAACCATCACAGCGCATGTGATTTTGATTTGTCAATGACCAAAATGTAATAGGAGCATGCAATAATGCATTAAAATATGCTTTTCACTTCTCATCTTGACCCATTTGAAAGGATTATCATCCATGTGTAACTGGAGCTAATTTTATTTGGTCAATCAGAGTACTCACTCATTCATATTTCTTAGTGTTGGTCTGATATGAAAAAGTGCTATGTTGTGAAGATTTAAGTGTGTCAGTGTGTGACTACAGCTCCCTCATTCACATAGAGTTGAAAACATCAACTGGATCTCAATAGCCACTTCAGTGGGTAAGTGAGTAGTGAAGTCATTTGTAGCCAGTTGAAGAGAATTACAGGTGTCACCCATTTTCCCATTATCCTCTGTGTATTTATACCTGTGTTCTCTGTTTGTCTGTTGCCAGTTCATCTTGTCTAGTCAGGTCTTACCAGCTTGCTTTCCCATCTTCCTATTTCTCTAGTCTGTTTTCCTAGTGTTTCCCCGGTTCTGACTATTCTGCCTGCCCTGACAACTTCTGCCTGCCTGCCGTCCTGTACCTGCCTGACTCTGACCTGATAACGAACCCATGCCTGTCCCCGACCTGCCCTTTGCCTGCCCAGTGTTTTCAATAAATCATCTGAGAACTGTACTATCCGCCTCCTGTGTCTGCATCTGGGTCATATCCTGAGTCATGATAGTCCAGTTTGTTGTTAAGCCTGTGTCACGTTCTGACCATCGTTCGTGTGTGTTTTCCTTGTTTTAGTGTTGGTCAGGACGTGAGCTGGGTGGGCATTCTATGTTGTGTGTCTGGTTTGTCTATTTCTATGTTTGGCCTGATATGGTTCAATCAGAGGCAGGTGTTAGTCATTGTCTCTGATTGGGAACCATATTTAGGTAGCCTGTTTTGTGTTGGGTTTTGTGTGTGATTGTTCCTGTCTTTGTGTTTGTGGCACCAGATAGGACTGTTTTGGTTTTTTTCACATTTCTTGTTTTGTAGATTGTTGTATAGACACGCTGCATTTTGGTCCGCCTCTCTTTCCCCAGAAGAAAACCGTTACAGCCTGCAAGCATTTAGGTCATTACCTGTGTAAAGGACAGTTGATTCTCGACAAGAGATAATTCTGTCCTATAAACCATGCTTGACAAACAATTTCCATCAATGACACTGTTTTTCAGGAATGATCAACTTGAAACCAGCTCAATTCTTTGTTGTTTGTGTTTAGATAGATTTGTGTTTACTCTGCCCAAACAAGGGACACATCTAGGTTATTATTAATGAATAAGGTAAATGTTACATATTTACTAGGCCAGTTTCACCACTACATTTGAGTGTCAATGTTATTTCCCACTTGCTGCAAGTAAGAAAAAGATACATCACTCAGAATACATTTTTAAAAATATATATTTTTGCTGATGTACACAGATGATTGATATCCTATACAGTTCTGTGAAATGTATTGATACAGGTTGCATATCAGATTCACAGCGTCTCTTGCTGTAGGACCCCTGGAAGGTTTATGTAGCTAAACATGATGAATTGATATGAACTCTTATTGGCAGGAGTAAATCGATGTTTACATTTCGGAGGAAAGATTCCAACTTCTGAATCATCCACAGGCAGTGTGAAATATCTTTAAATGCTCAATCACTGTTTGGCTTTATGTAAAAATATAAACACAACATGCAACAATTTCAACGAGTTTACTGAGTTACCGTTCAAATAAGGAAATCAGTCAATTTAATTAAATTCATTAATTAATCAATCTATGTTTTTCACATGACTGGGCAGGGGTGCAGCCATGGGTGGGCCTGGGTGGGGGGCCTATGCCCACCCACTTGGGAGCCAGGCCAATCAGAATTTATTTTTTTTCCCACAAAAGAGCTTTATTACAGACATAAAAACTCCTCAGTTTCAGCTGTCCGGGTGGCTGGTCTCAGACGATCCCACGGGTAAGAAGCCGGATGTGGAGTTCCTGGGTTGGCGTGGTTACACGTGGTCTGTGGTTGTGAGCCCAGTTGGACGTACTGACAAATTCTCTAAAATAACTTTGGAGGTGGCTTATAGTAGAGAAATGAACATTACATTCTCTGGCAACAGCTCTGGTGGACATTCCTGCAGTCAGCATGCCAATTGCACACTCCTTCAAAACTTGAGACATCTGTGGCATTGTCTTGTGTGACAAACCTGCAGATTTTAGAGTGGCCTTTTATTGTCCCCAGCACAAGGTGCAACTGTGTTATGATCATGTTGTTTAATCAGCTTATTGATATGCCACATCTGCCAAGTGGATGGATTATCTTGGCAAATGAGAAATGCTCACTAACAGGGATGTAAACACATTTGTTCATATAATTTGAGAGAAAAACGCTTTAAGTGCGTATGAAACATTTCTGGGATGTTATATTTCAGCTCATGAAACATGGGACCAACACTACATTGTGCATTTATATTTATGTTCAGTATACATGGAAACAAGTGGGTTGGCTTGAGGGATATCCTACAAAGCAAGCTAGATCTACTCATGGTTTACTAAAGCTACCCAGCTTCAGTTTACTTCACAATCCAGCTCAGGCTTCATCTTGTTACTTCTGACGCCGACAGAGATGGCCGCCTCGCTTTGCGTTCCTAGGAAACTATGCAGTTTTTTGTTTTTTATTACATTGGTACCCCAGGTAATCGTAGGTTTCATTACATACAGTCGGGAAGAACTACTGAATATAAGAGCAACGTCAACTCACCATCAGTACGACCAGGAATATGACTTTCCCGAAGCGGATCCTGTATTCTGCCTTTCACCCAGGACAACGGAATGGATCCCAGCCTGCGACCCAAAACAAAGATGTCGTATAATAGGGAAATGAAGCGGTCTTCAGTTCAGGCTCCGGAGACGGGCACATCGCACACCACTCCCTAGCATACTTCTAGCCAATGTCCAGTCTCTTGACAACAAGGTTGATGAAATCTGAGCACGGGTAGCATTCCAGAGGGACATCAGAGACTGTAACGTTCTTTGCTTCAAGGAAACATGGCTCACTCGAGAGACTCTAACGGAATCGGTGCAGCCAGCTGGTTTCTTCACGCATCACGCCGATAGAAACAAACATCCTTCTGGTAAGAAGAGGGGCGGGGGCGTATGCCTTATGGTTAACGAGACGTGGTGTGGTCATAACAACATACAGGAACTCAAGTCCTTCTGTTCACCTGATTTAGAATTCCTCACAATCAAATGTCGACCGCATTATCTACCAAGGGAGTTCTCTTCAATTATAATCACAGCCGTATATATTCCCCCCCAAGCAGACACATCGATGGCTCTGAACAAACTTTTTTTGACTCGTTGCAAACTGGAAACGACATATCCTGAGGCTGCATTCATTGTAGCTGGGGATTTTAACAAGGCTAATCTGAAAGCAAGACTCCCTAAATTGTATCAGCATATCGATTGCGCAACCAGGGCTGGTAAAACCTTGGATCATTGCTATTCTAACTTCCGTGACGCATATAAGGCCCTCCCCCGCCATCCTTTCGGAAAAGCTGACCACGACTCCATTTTGTTGCTCCCTGCCTACAGATAGAAGCTAAAACAAGAAGCTCCCACGCTCAGGCCTGTTCAACGCTGGTCCGACCAATCTGATTCCACGCTCCAAGACTGCTTCCATCACGTGGACTGGGATATGTTCCGCGTCCAACAACAACATTGACGAATACGCTGATTCGGTAAGCGAGTGCATGAGAACGTGCATTGAAGATGTCGTTCCCATAGCAACGATTAAAACATTCCCAAACCAGAAACTGTGGATTGATGGCAGCATTCTCGTGAAACTAAAAGCGCGAACCACTGCTTTTAATCAGGGCAAGGTGACCGGAAACATGACCAAATACAAACAGTGCAGCTATTCCCTCCGCAAGGCAATCAAACAAGCTAAGCGTCAGTATAGAGACAAAGTAGAGTTGCAATTCAACAGCTCAGACACAAGAGGTATGTGGCAGGGTCTACAGTCAATCACGGATTAAAAAAGAAAACCAGCCCCTTCACTGACCAGGATGTCTTGCTCCCAGGCAGACTAAATAACTTTTTTTCCCGCTTTGAGGACAATACAGTATCACTGACACGGCCCGCAACCTAAACATGCGGACTCTCCTTCACTGCAGCTGACGTGAGTAAAACATTTAAACGTGTTAACCCTCGCAGGGCTGCAGGCCTAGACGGCATCCCCAGCCGCGCCCTCAGAGCATGCGCAGACCAGCTGGCTAGTGTGTTTACGGACATATTCAATCAATCCTTATCCCAGTCTGCTGATCCCACATGCTTCAAGAGGGCCACCATTGTTCCTGTTCCCAAGAAAGCTAAGGTAACTGAGCTAAACGACTTGCGTCATCATGAAGTGCTTTGAGAGACTCGTCAAGGACCATATCACCTCCACCCTACCTGACACCCTAGACCCACTCCAATTTGCTTACCGCCCAAATAGGTCCACAGACGATGCAATCTCAACAACACTGCACACTGCCCTAACCCATCTGGACAAGAGGAATACCTATGTCAGAATGTTGTTCAGCGACTCCAGCTCAGCATTTAACACCATAGTACCCTCCAAACTTGTCATCAAGCTCGAGACCCTGGGTCTCGACCCCGTCCTGTGCAACTGGGTACTGGACTTCCTGACGGGCCGCCCCCAGGTGGTGAGGGTAGGTAACAACATCTCCACCCCGCTGTTCCTCAACACTGGGGCTCCACAAGGGTACGTTCTGAGCCCTCTCCTGTACTCCCTGTTCACCCACGACTGCGTGGCCATGCACGCCTCCAACTCAATCATCAAGTTTGCGGACGACACTACAGTGGTAGGCTTGATTACCAACAACGATGAGACGGCCTACAGGGAGGAGGTGAGGGCCCTCGGAGTGTGGTGTCAGGAAAATAACCTCACACTCAACGTCAACAAAACTAAGGAGATTATTGTGGACTTCAGGAAACAGCAGAGGGAGCACCCCCCCCTGGCCACATCGATGGGACAGTAGTGGAGAGGGTAGTAAGTTCCTCGGCGTACACATCACAGATAAACTGAATTGGTCCACCCACACTGACTGCATTGTGAAGAAGGCGCAGCCTTCTTCACAATGCAGTCAGTGTGGGTGGACCAATTCCTTATTCCAATTCCTTATTCAGGACCTTATTCAGGAGGCTGAATAAATTTGGCTTGTCACCAAAAGCACTCACAAACTTCTACAGATGCACAATCGAGAATATCACCGCCTGGTACGGCAACTGCTCCGCCCACAACCGTAAGGCTCTCCAGAGGGTAGTGAGGTCTGCACAACGCATCACCAGGGGCAAACTACCTGCCCTCCAGGACACCTACACCACCCGATGTCACAGGAAGGCCATAAAGATCATCAAGGACAGCAACCACCCGAGCCACTGCCTTTTTCACCCCGCTATCATCCAGAAGGCGAGGTCAGTACAGGTGCATCAAAGCTGGGACCGAGAGACTGAAAAACAGCTTCTATCTCAAGGCCATCAGACTGTTGAACAGCCACCACTAACATTGAGTGGCTGCTGCCAACACACTGACTCAACTCCAGCCACTTTAATAATGGGAATTGATGGAAATTGATGTAAAATATATCACTAGTCACTTCAAACAATGCTACTTAATATAATGTTTACATACCCTACATTATTCATCTCATATGTATATGTATATACTATACTCTATCATCTACTGCATCTTTATGTAATACATGTATCACTAGCCACTTTAAACTTTGCCACTTTGTTTACATACCCCACATTACTCATCTCATATTTATATACTGTACTCGATACCATCTACTGCATCTTGCCTATGCCGTTCTGTACCATCACTCATTCATATCTTTATGTACATATTCTTTATCCCTTTACACTTGTGTGTATAAGGTAGTAGTTTTGGAATTGTTAGGTTTGATTACTCGTTGGTTATTACTGCATTGTCGGAACTAGAAGCACAAGCATTTCGCTACACTCGCATTAACATCTGCTAACAATGTGTATGTGACAAATAAATGTGATTTGATCTGTACTACGACGGTGGATATTTCTCATCCGCCTGCCTCTAATTTCTGCCGAAATCAATTACAGTATAGTTAATGCGGTCTTTGGTGTGCTTATCAGTGCACAAGCACCTTTTTTCACACTCCTATCAGTATTTTTTTTTAAGTCATACAAAATTGTTACATTGCATGAAGTTGAAAATGTTTTCTGTCATTACTAAATGTGTTACGTGATATATTTGAACATTACTTTTTTTTCCCCAAAAGAAAATATTTAAATCAGACAAATGAAGGGGATGATGACGCGATCTTTGCAAGAGCAAGGGAATCTGATTTCAATGGTCTCCTACTCGTTGCTCAGTCATTTCATTCAGGGTAAATGGAGATAGCCATGAGTTAGCCTGCCCCTGAGCAGGTTAGTTCTGAAGGATTTGCTGCCATAGAAACTTATCTGACTAAATCGTGAGCCACTTTTGTATGACTCAAGAGTTGAGCAAATTTACCTCATTGATTAACTCCTCAAACCTGCTTCGTAGGATACCCCTTTGGTCTGTTCTTGTCACGCAGTGCTTGTGCTACTTTTGAGAGTAGAAACAGCAGGGGATATTATAGTGTTTCCCCCGAGCTCTATCTACAGCCTCCTCACTGGGCCTTGAGTTGATTGAAACAACTTCAGATTTTTTTTTTCATTGGTGTAAATATGTATATGTCGATTCCTGTCGCAGATATAGCTAAAAGACGTCCAAACATCTCTTTCAACTCCCGTACTCCAATTAAGTTGTTCCTTTGATATCGGCAAAATTAGAAAACCGGATTAATATGTTATGATGGGCTTTCATGTTTTAAGCTATGCCTTGTTGCGTTGTGCACATGTACCAAAATTGAAAAGGAGTTGAACAGTTGTAACATTTAACATGTTAACTTTTTCTGTATGGTAGAGAAGATTGTTACATTTATCAAACAGTGAACTCTTAAGTTTACTTTCAGTGAAGAGGAAATTACTTTTGACATCTTCAGATGTTCCTGTGTTTGTTCTCTTTATCTTACAACTTTGCAAAGTCTCATTATTACAATGAAATTTCAACCAACGCTTAGTTGCTAATCCCTTATTTTCCCTTTTCCACTTATAATACCTGAGGATTCTGATCCATCCACACAGACAATACACCCGGCAGCATGGCATTAGAGATGGAGATTCACAGGCACAAAGCTGTCAGAAGAAAGATAAACACACTGTATGTGATGAGGATTAGCATTTAGTTAGGGATTCCTGTTACCTTTCAGAAGTGAGGGATAATACAGATTACGGCTCAGAAAATGTTGGAAGTTTTTAAGTAAAAGTAAATACCAGGACTGTGAGTGCTTCGATGTTTCAGTATCAAGTGGTATCGCGTTTCAAGCTGTTAAGCGGTTTGACTGACTGACGGATTCGGGGCATGGATACTTGACATAACCATGTCAAAATATATTATAACAGCTGACATAACTTCTCATAACCTGTCATAATATGGCCCTGAGACGGTCATGAAACATATATTTACACCTGTTTTGACATATAGTACCAGTGAAAAGTTTGGACACACCTCATACAAGGGTTTTTCTTTATTTTTACTATTTTAAACATTGTATTAGTGGAAAAACTATGAAATAGCAGAAACTGAATCTTGAAGTAACCAAAAAATGGTGAAACAAATCAAAATATACTTTATATTTGAGATTCTTCAAAGTAGCCTCCCTTTGCCTTGATGACACTTTAAACACTCTTGGCATTTTCTATTTCAATTAGAATTTGGTAGCATCGCCTTTAAATTGTTTAACTTGGGTCAAACATTTTGGGTAGCCTTCCACAAGCTTCCCAAAATAAGTTGGGTGAATTTTGGCCCATTCCTCCTGACAGAGCTGGTGTAACTGAGTCAGGTTTGTAGGCCTCCTTGCTCGCACATGCTTTTTCAGTTCTGACCACAAATTTTCTGTAGGATTGAGGTCAGGGCTTTGTGATGGCCACTCCAATACCTTGACTTTGTTGTCCTTAAGCCATTTTGCCAAAACCTTGGAAGAATGCTTGGGGTCATTGTCCATTTGGAAGACACATCGGTGACCAAGCTTTAACTTCCTGACTGATGTCTTGAGATGTTGCTTCAATATATCCATGAAATGTTCTTTCCTCATGATGCCATCTATTTTGTGAAGTGCACCAGTCCCTCCTGCAGAAAATATACTGCCACCCTGTGCTTCACGGTTGGGATGGTAACCTTCGGCTTGCAAGCCCCCCCCCTTTTTTCCTCCAAACATAACGATGGCCAAACAGTTCTATTTTTGTTGAATCAGAACTGGGGACATTTCTCACAAAAGTACAATCTTTCTCCCCATGTGCTGTTAAAAACCGTAGTCTGGCATTTTTATGGTGGTTTTGGAGCAGTGGCTTCTTCCTTGCTGAGCGGATTTTCAGGTTATGTTGATGTAGGAGTCGTTTTAATGTGGATATACTGTAGATACTTTTGTACCTGTTTCCTCCAGCTCTTCACAAGGTCCTTTGCTGTTGTTTTTACACTTTCGCAGCAAAGTACATTCATCTCTAGGAGACAGAGCGCGTCTCATTCCTGAGTGATATGACGGCTGCGTGGTCCCGTTGTCAACGTTCTAGGTGAATGGATAAGGCGGAGTCAGGCGCAGGGCACAGGTATGAGTAAAAATCTTAGCTTTACTCAATATACACAATGTTCCAATAATGAATAACATAAATATCCAGAGCATATAAAAGAAACCACTTGACAACGCCAATCACGCACGAAACAAAGGGAGAAGCCAGAGGGTTAAATTAGGAACACTGATTATGGAATGGAAACCAGGTGTGTACAATGAAGACAAAACAAAACTAAAATGAATCATGGATCGGTGGTGACTAGAAAGCCGGTGATGTCGAATGCCGAACGCCGCCCAAAAAAGGAGAGGGACCAATTTTGGCGGAAGTCGTGACACCCATGGTATTTATACTTGCGTATTGTTGTTTGTACAGATGAACGTGGTACCTTCAGGCGTTTGGAAATTGTTCCCAAGGATGAACCAGACTTGTGCAGGTGTAGAAATATTTTTCTGAGGTCTTGGCTGATTTCTTTTGATTTTCCAATGATGTCAAGCGAAGAGGCACTGAGTTTGAAGGTAGGCCTTGAAATATATCCACAGGTACACCTCCAATTGACTCAAATTATGTCAATTTGCCTATCAGAAGCTTCTAAAGCCTTGAAATAATTTTCTGGAATTTTGCAAGCTGTTTAAAGGCACAGTCAACTTAGTGTATGTAAACTTCTGACCCACTGGAATTGTGATAAGTGAAATAATCTGTCTGTAAACAATTGTTGGAAAAATGACTTTTGTCATGCACAAAGTAGATGTCCTAACTGACTTGACAAAACTACAGTTTGTTAACAAGAAATTTGTGGAGTGGTTGAAAAATGAGTTTTAATGGCTCCAGCCTAAGAGTATGTAAACTTCCGACTTCAACTGTAAATACAACATAAACATACGGATACACGTAGGCTATGATGTAATTCAAATGTTTTGGCTTGTGTGGTACATTTTGGGGGTTTTGACACTCTTATGTAGGTGTCATAACCAGCAATAAAATAACGCAATATATGCCACAATAGGTCTAAATATATATGTCATGACAGTTTTATATGACCATGTTATAACAGGTTATGACAATTTATGTCAGCTGTAATAACATATTATTACATGAATATGACCGAGTCGTAATGTGTTATGACACTGGGTGTCAAGTAAAGTGTTACAGAAGGGGTCATTCATAACATGTATTGCTCAAGGCCCCAATGGCAGTAGGGATGGCACCAGCCCTGGGTGTAGTATCGTTCAAATACATAAGATATAGCTGTGCTGGATTGAACTTGCCTATTGCAGTGGAAGAAATGGAATAGTCCTGAAAGTACAAACCACACCTACCCATCGGGCACTCCAGGCAGGCTCAAGCAGAAACTCAAAGTGTTTTTAAGATTTCAAATGCTATTTGAATCCACGTCTGGGTGGCACCTGAGCAATTGTTTTCCATTGTAATGTGGTAGTCAACAATCTAAGCTGAGACCTGAAGACGTGTATTAGCTAAACAAACTAATATTTCCTATTGGGGCTCCCGAGTGACTCAGAGGTCTAAGGCACTGCATCTCAGTGCAAGAGGCATCACTACAGTCCCTGGTTTGATTCTAGGCTGTATCACATCTGACTGTGATTGGGAGTCCCATAGGGCTGTGCACAATAGATCACTAATCACTTTAATAATAACCACTTTAACAATGTTTACATATCACTCATCCCATATGTATATACTGTATGTTAATATCCTCTATTGCATCTTGGCTATGCTGCTTGGTCATCGCTCATCCATATATTTCTATGTATTGTTATTCCATTCCTTTACTGAGATTTGTGTGTATTAGGTAGTTGTTGTGGAATTGTTAGATGACTTGTTCGATATTACTGCACTGTCGGATCTAGAAGCACAAGCATTTCGCTACACTCGCAATAACATTTGATTTGAATTGGTCCAGCGCTGTCCGCATTTGGCCGGGGTAGGCCGCCATTGCAAATAAGCATTTGTTCTTAACGGACCTGTCTAGTCAAATAAAGGTTAAACGAAAAATGATTTAAAAAAGTATTCATCAGGCTAACAAAATCTTCTGGTGTGCAGGAGACAAGGGCTTGACCCCACCCCATCAGTAACTATCTGGTTCACTAACACCAGATTTTTCTACTAAAATAACTTTTCGTAATATCATGAAAATTGACTTTTATTTTGAAGAACCCTGATGAATGATGTTGAATGAATGTTTTATGAATGTTGTATCCATGTCAATGTAACATTCATGAATCAAATCAAACTTTATTTGTCACATGCGCCGAATACAAGTGTAGACCTCGCCGTGAAATGCTTACTTACAAGCCCTTAATCAACAGTGCAGTTCAAGAAAGAGTTAAGAAAATATTAAACAGATAAATGAAAGAAAAAAAATCTAAAAAGTAGCACATTAAAATAACAATAATGAGGCTATATACAGGGGGTATTGGTACCGAGTCTATGTGCGGGGCTACAGGTTAGTCGAGGTAATTTGTACATGTAGTTAGGGGTGAAGTGACTATGCATAGATAATAAACAGTGAGTAGCAGCAGTGTACA
Organism: Oncorhynchus keta; assembly: GCF_023373465.1. Lineage (NCBI taxonomy): Eukaryota > Metazoa > Chordata > Actinopteri > Salmoniformes > Salmonidae > Oncorhynchus > Oncorhynchus keta. The sequence continues at coordinate 7,028,072 of NC_068437.1, forward strand.
AAACAAATGGGGGTGTCAATGTAAATAGTCCAGTGGCCATTTGATTAATTGTTCAGCAGTCTTATGGCTTGGGGGTCGAAGACATAGCAGGCAGTGATGAAACCGGTCAGGATGCTCTCGATGGTGCAGCTGTAGAACTTTTGGATGATCTGGGGACCCATGCCATAACTTTTCAGTCTCCTTTGGGGGAAAATGTGTTCTTGTGCCCTCTTCACGAATGTCTTGGTGTGTTTGAACCATTATAGTTTGTTGGTGATGTGGACACCAAGGAACTCGAAACTCTCGACCCACTCCACTACAGCCCCGATGATGCTAATGGAGGCCTGTTTGGTCTGTCTTTTACTGTAGTCCACGACCAGCTCCTTTGTCTTGAGGGAGAGGTTGTTATCCTGGCACCACACTGCCAGGTCTCTGACCTCCTCCCTATAGGCTGTCTCATCATTGTCGGTGATCAGGCCTACCACTGTCGTCAGCAAACTTAATGATGCGGTTGGAGTCATGTTTGGCCAGGCAGTCGTGGGTGAACAGGGAGTACAGGATGGGACTAAGTACACACCCCTGAGGGAACCCAGTGTTGAGGATCAGTGTGGCAGATGTGTTGTTGCCTACGCTTATCACCTGGGGGTGGCCCGTCAGGAAGTCCAGGCACCGTTGCAGAGGGATGTGTTAAGACCTAGAGTCTTTAGCTTAGTAATGAGCTTCGTGGGCACTATGGTGTTGAATGCTGAGCTGTAGTCAATGAACAGTATTTTCACATAGGTGTTCCTTTTGTCCAGGTGGGAAAGGGCAGTGTGGACTGCAAGTGAGATTGCGTCGTCTGTGGATCTGTTGGGGCAGTATGCGAATTGGAGTGGGTCTAGGGTGTCCGGCAGGATGCTGTTGATGTGAACCAAGACCATCCTTTCAAAGCACTTCATGGCTATCAAGTGCTACGGGGCGGTAAATCAATTGGGCAGGTTACCTTCGGTTCCTTGGGCACAGGGACTATGGTGGTCTGCTTGAAACATTTAGGTGTTACAGACTCGCCAGTTGGTCCGCCTATGTTTGAGTACACGTTCTAGTAATCCATCTGTCCCCGCAGCTTTGTGAATGTTGACCTGTTTAAAGGTCTTGCTCACATCAGCTACCGAGAGCATTATCACACGGTCGTCCAGATATCACACGGTCGTCCAGAACAGCTGGTCCCCTCGTGCATGCTTCAGTGTTGCTTGCCTGGAAGCAAGCATAAAAGGCATTTAGTGTGTCTGTTAGGCTTGTGTCGCTGGGCAGCTCGCGTCTGGGTTTCCCTTTGTAGTCCATAATAGTTTCAAGCCCTGCCACATCCGAGGAGCATCAGAGCCGGTCTAGTACGATTCAATCTTACTCCTACATTGACACCTTACTTGTTTGATACTTTGTCTGAGGTCAACTAACATCAAGGCGGTGGCCCGTTCCTGTAGGTTCATGCTCTACAACATCCGCAGAGTACGACCCTGCCTCACACAGGAAGCGGCGCAGGTCCTAATCCAGGCACTTGTCATCTCCCGTCTGGATTACTGCAACTCGCTGTTGGCTGGGCTCCCTGCCTGTGCCATTAAACCCCTACAACTCATCCAGAACGCCGCAGCCCGTCTGGTGTTCAACCTTCCCAAGTTCTCTCACGTCACCCCGCTCCTCCGCTCTCTCCACTGGCTTCCATTGAAGCTCGCATCCGCTACAAGACCATGGTGCTTGCCTACGGAGCTGTGAGGGGAACGGCACCTCAGTACCTCCAGGCTCTGATCAGGCCCTACACCCAAACAAGGGCACTGCGTTCATCCACCTCTGGCCTGCTCGCCTCCCTACCACTGAGGAAGTACAGTTCCCGCTCAGCCCAGTCAAAACTGTTCGCTGCTCTGGCCCCCAATGGTGGAACAAACTCCCTCACGACGCCAGGACAGCGGAGTCAATCACCACCTTCCGGAGACACCTGAAACCCCACCTCTTTAAGGAATACCTAGGATAGGATAAAGTAATCCTTCTCACCCCCCTTAAAAGATTTAGATGCACTATTGTAAAGTGGCTGTTCCACTGGATGTCATAAGGTGAATGCACCAATTTGTAAGTCGCTCTGGATAAGAGCGTCTGCTAAATGACTTAAATGTAATGTAATGTTTCTTCTTAGGTTCCTGCCTTTCTAAGGAGTTTTTCCTGAACTGGAAAAAGCTTCTTCCAGTTCAACGTGAGTAATCGGTGTTCTGATGTCCAGAAGTTATTTTTGATCATAAAAGACAGTATCAGCAACATTATGTACAAAATAAGTAAAAAATAAGTTACAAACAACGCAAAAAAACAAACAAAATAACACAGTTGGTTAGGAGCAAGTAAAACGTCAGCCATCCTCTCCAGCACCATTCTACAATTCATGACTGTTTCATAAATATGTAATTACTGTTTCATAAAGGTGTTATGTATACACAGTTTATTTAAAGTGTTACCAAATATTGGTCATGCATTTCAGGTGTCACAAAAACAACATGTTTGTTGTCAGAAGTGTAAAGGCTGTTGACAGTTACTCTTGACATCTTATAACATGTGTTCTATGTGAACATAGTCCCACCCATTATGGGTAGTGTATTCCGGTTGGGCTGGGAATCCTATCGAAGTATGTCATATTCCAGTGGCCTGTCTGAGTAGCCACTTGTCTCTAGATGATAGGAACTCTTCTAAGGCACCATGTACTCTTTGAGTTGTGCTGAGAATTGCCAAACCATCTGGATGACTCCAGGCACACATGAACTCTGCTTCTAAACACTACTGCTTTGTCTCACTGAGACTCATGAAAGTGTGAGCTGTAGCCGTTACACTGACAAGGGTGTGACCCCCCTCCAAATAATGTTCCCTCTATAAAAATCTGGCCTCTGCACCCACACCGGAGGCAGACCACTGTGTGGCGAGGAGTGAAGTTACACAGGTGGCTTGGAGGTGACTCTTGCTTTTCTTAATGCCTGCTTATGGAGAGAAGCTGGCGTGAGGTCATAAAGTGATACTTCTCTAGAGGGTAAATGTTTGGGTATGAATTTTGAATCATTATCACCCAACATGTGGGTTGTTATGATGTGGGACTTTTAAATCATGCCCAAAGCCAGAACAATGTAGAGCAAGGATGAAAACAGAGTTAAGACATTAAAGTGAAAGCAAATGCAATGCTTAGTCCATTTGCAAAATATTATCTCAAATGCAGTATGGAAATTCTAAACCATCTGATTTTATGTCTTATTTATGTTGATGGTCACAAGTCACATGGTGTCTGGAATCTGGTGCACTGCAAAATCAAACTTAAACACATTTTGTGGGTATGTTATCTTAATTTTTTTGCTTGTTTGCTTCCATTTGGGTGCAGAACTGCAGCAAATGTGTACAGTATACTGTATTAGACCCTGTTCAAGGGGGCACTTGAATGTATATTTAAACCCAGAAAAAAATACAGTGATTATTTACCTTTTGTGATTATCTGGCAATTGGTGCTGGGTTATTACCCGACAGTGGAAAAAGGTCTAGAATAACATAGACACACCAGGCTGCGGTTAATCAAGTCTTTAGCTTTAAGAGTGAAGAGGTGGTCTGGGCCTGGCGTGACAGCAGTAGCAACACAGAGAGATGATATTGTAGCTCGTTTGTGGTGAAAACTGAGCCATACTGCTTTTTCCTGAAGAGACATGTGAGGTATTCCTTGGGAGAACTATCCCAGGCTTCTGCATATTAGAGGGTGTGTGTTTAGGGATTACACACATCAACTGGAAGGAAAATGAGAAGTGTTTAGTCTGCTTGACCCGGCTCCTTATTATTGATGTTCAAAAGAAGCCAAACAGAGGAACGAGTCCAGTGCAAAAGGGAGTGGTAGGTGTGAGGTTTTCAGCATTGTGCGCTTTGGCTAGGTGCTTGGGCCCAAAAAGTGGTCCAGTAGCAACAAGAAATTCAATGGCAGAACTCAAATTCTTTGAAAATGCAAGAAGTGACATCATCATTTCCACTTATTCCATGTGAGCATGTCTGCTGATACCGTTCAGCTAGTTTTTTAACCCTTCTCAGATAATTTAGTTAATAAGTCCATTAGACATGTTGTGGCTCAGTCAGTATGGCATAGCACTTGCAAAGCCAGAATCATAGGTTTGATTCCTGCTGGGGCCACCCATATGAAAAATGTATACACGCATGACTTTAAAAAGCGTCTGCTAAATGGCAAATATTATAAACTGGGTGGTTCGAACCCTGAATACTAATACTAATTGGCTTACAGCCGTGGTATCGCAGATCCATCGCAGATCCATTTTTCATTTTCCATTTGTTATGTCTTGTTTTCCAAAAACACCTGGTTTTCATTCCCTCATCATGTGTTGTGTATTTAACCCTCTGTTCCCCCCATGTCTTTGTGCGGAATTGTTTGTTGTAAGTGCTTGTGCACATTGTTGTCTGGTGCGCAACGGGTTTTGTACCCATACGTTGTTATTCTGGATGCCGGTGGTTTTGGATATTAAACTGCTCCGGTTGTTACCCAGTTTTGCTCTCCTGCGTCTGACTTCTCTGCCACCAGTTACTTACCCCTTACAGCACTTGCTAAAAAGTTCCAGAAAGTTAAGCCAACAACCACCCAAACTGAAATTGGATGCGTTGTAAACGCAGGTCCAACAAGAGAAAAACGTAGTTAGTTAGTAAGCTAGTATTGATTTATTTTTTTAGCATCTGATGTGGTGAGTGATGAACATGTGGTGAGTGATGAACATCCAGCCTACAGAGGTTAAGTTATATAAGAAACCAAATGGCAAATTGAATAATTAAATTCAATAACCTCTGTTATTGAGTTTACAGAAAAATGTCTGGGTATGAGACATAGACACACAACAACAAACTGTTTGTTGTGAATCTGTTTTATAAACCGCCACACAATTGACTCACCACACATCATGTGAAGTGGTTTGAAGCCGTCCTGACTGTGAGGTGAACCTCATTTGAATGAATGTATGTGGCTCTGTGCCCTCCCATGCTGAGAGAACCCACTCATATCTGTGAGTGGCATCCCTCCAGGCAAATTACCAAGCCCAGGGGAACGAGCCTCTGTGTCTTGGGACCATGTGGCGTGCTATGATTCATAAAGACATTATTGATGCAGCACAAGCTTCTGTGAAATTATCAAGGGAGCCGAGTCAAAAAGATTAGTCTCGTAAGTGGTGTCACTAAAGTCACGTAAAATACTGTTCATGAATAAGACCCATTGACCCATTCCTTTAATTTCTATACACAGTAAAAACATCTCCTATGGAGTCAAATTCAACACTATTTTGAGGTTCATATGGTTCCTCTCCCATTTTGAGGTAAAACTACTCTGGTCATGGTGTTTATATTTTTGGAGTTAAAACGACACTAAATGGAGTGAGTTGATTAAACTCCCTTGCCATTTTCGGTGTTGTTTTTCATTAACAATCAACTGTCAGAGTAAACAATTTCTCTGTCGATTTACCTCCTTTGAGTTATGAAGGTGTAAAGTCTCATTTTCATATTTCTAAAAGTGCCACATTGCAGTGGCTTGCAATGTGTAATCCAATCTCTGTTGGAAAATAACTAGCAGTAGGAACATCACCGATTTGTATATCAGAATGCCTGCCAAAGTAGGGGAGATAGAGTGTAGTTGGAGACCACTTTGTACAGTAGTTCCTTATGTAAACTGGAACAACCGTCTCAGTAATGGATGCAATAAATCCAACCACTTACAGATTGGATTCGTTTTTAAAATGTTTTACTTACATTTGTGAAGCATAACATAAAAACCATCAATGCGAAATCATAAATAATTTAAACAAATTCTTTAACAAATATACCTACAACTGAGAATGCTGGGAAAGATGACAATGACGCCCCTCCCAAATATGTAGATATTCCATAGATTTAACTCCATGTCTCTGGTAGAGCTAAAAGTACTCAGTGATCAGCACCAAATCCAGAGAGTGTATCACTCTGTTAAGATAACTCCAGTTGAGGTAAGATAACGCCAGTAAAGTCCATTTAAACCTAAAATGTTAACACTGTTTTTAACTCTCCTTGATTTACTGTGTTCTCTTTTCAGAAGTGATTCCATTGAATTCAAGTGTAGGATTTGTATGTGAATACCATTATTACTACCAAGTAGTAACAGAGACACTGCCTCCAGACTTAAGAGACAAAAGCAACAGAGAGTGAAACAACCTTGATTTTCATCTTTAATTAAAAGCAAAAGGTTTATCCCTGCAGCACCAGCCTGCAGTCTCTAAAGGCCATTCCAATTACTGGCAGAAGACATAAAGAGCCCTTCAACTTTGAGTGGCCAGACTCAGTAATTTGAGAGAGAGGGAGCGAGGGGGGGAGAAAGGGGCGAGGGGAGAGTTGTGTACTTTTTTCCACCAGGGGCGGCGTGGCTCTCTCTGGGAGTGTGCTAGGCAAAGGGCTGAAGGGAGGAGTAGGCAGGGCTCTTGTGGCTTTTTGGGGGGTTGCAAGAAGGAGGGCGTTTACTTCGGGGGCCCAACCCCTTCCATAGAGTAGAGATGCAGAAGCAACTCGGCTCCCAAAATTAACTGGAAGACAGTTCCCTTTGAATGGAGAGTGAGTTGCAGAGGACTACACCGGCAATATGAGAGCCCTGCGTTTGGTCCTGCTGAGTGCCTTCTTGCCCCTGCTCTGTCTGCCCAGCCCCAGCCATGGAGGTAAGTGCAACAAGCCAAATTAGTTCGTCAAGCTATTAGTCTCCCAGCTGACCTGTTATGTCAGAAAGTCACAGCTGTAGCTATGGGGGTCATTCAAGTCAACTCTCACTTTCAGGGGCTTCTCTCCTATACATATCAATCATAATCACTTGAGTTTCAGGGTTGAAGTTGCCTCTAATCCCTGACTTCAGCTAATCGATCCTTCGCCCTCCTCACTTTTAGGAGGTAAAAAATAAAAACTGACATCGGACCCGGGCATAGGGGTAACTTCATCCCACACCATTAGATATCGATCAGTCAGGTTTCTTTCAAACACATTTTACTGCTGTTTTACATGAAATTACATACACCTGGAAAGATCTGCTGTAGGTGTTGTGCAGTGCTATAGGTCTCAGACAGCAGATGTTGAAGTTTATGTGTAATGCTTGCTCAGGAACAGTTTTGTGGGAGCAGTGTGTTGGTAGAGGGTACAGTCAGTCGTTAGATAGCTAACTTTAAAGGGAGGTGAGTTTGAGGTCCCCTCCTCAAGCTCTGAACAGCTCTTTCAGAAGCAGCCCAGGGCCAGGGTAGGCAAGGTTTGATTTCACCCATCCAGGGAAATTAGCTTTAGGGGGTGGAGTGTCAAGAAAGAGCTGGCTTCCTCTCTCCCTCCCTTCTCCTTTCTCTCTCCCTTCTCCTCCCTTGGCCCCACAGTTCTGAGATAGATTGAATCAGGAGCAGCAGCACCTCACAGTGCAGTTCCCCGCCACGAGGAGTTTTGGAAGTGTTTGTGGTTGGGGGAAGGCAAATCTGGTGTTCGCCCTGAATCTGGTGAGGGAATGAAACGATGCCTTTCAAAAGCTCACTGGATCCTACAGAAATCTGTACACATGGCAATTTGGCAGGAGTATCCCCGGCCCCATTGCACAGATGTTTAGTTTATTGTTTGTGCCAGGCTCTTAGATCTTTCAAATCACATTGGACATTTTACTCCAGTTAAACTCCAATGGGAAAACAGTGACGAGCCCCAGTCTGGGGTTGGGAATGGCACTTGGTCTGAGTGGAAAACTGCTTGTTAAGTCTAGTTTAGGGAATCATTTCAACCTTCAAAGCCTGTGTAGTGAATGTCATCTGTAGCACTGTAATGGGATGTTATCAGGTGATAGCATTGATATCAGTTGGCACCACAGTCTGTAGTGTTAAACTGCTGACCCGATAGCGCTAATGCTGAACAGATGTTCCAGAGTCTGCGCCTCCCCCCCCCTTCCCTGTCACCCTCACCCGTCCAACCACAAGCTGTCAGGAACACCTCACAAACTACCTGGAATGTGCATCTCTGACCTCACCTCCTCTGTGTTTGCATCTTGTTCCTGTGTCACGGGGTGCCACATTGCTCGCAGCTGGAACTGGACGAACTTGTACGTCATTGTACGACAGCAGAATGCTATAGAAAAGTCACTCTAATGATTTCTCTGGTCTGTGGAGCTGTTGCTAAATGACTCGGGTTCATAAACCTAATTCTCCTTAACTGCTACGTTAATTATTCTGACCTGCAACAAAAAGTCTAATCTGACAAAAGCTCGATCCTTTCCAGTCAAAACTACTACATCTCATTCTCTACCTCTGTGTATTTTGTGGCTATGGTAACAGAGCTAAACAAATATGGATTTTGACGCTGGGCTTCTTGGAGCTTCTATACAAGGAGCCCATGTGTTCTGTGTGAGTTGCCAGAAGGGTAAACTGCACAGACTACAAGTGTCTGCACATTAGATTAATGAATCCAATACTTGTTTAAGGGAATTGACGAGATTAGTCGTTGGTGACTGGAGCTCTCTGACTAATGCAGCCAGCAACCCTGAATTCACCCCCCACTTTAAACAGTTTACTAACTAAAATGTTATGATACATTGTAAATGCACATTATGTAGATGCAACATACTGGGCATGCAAATCCGACAGTGTATAAATACGGCGCAAATCACACAGGACTTATATTTTGGCCCTTTGGACATCATCATGGAATAGGATGGCAACAATGTACAGTGCCTTGCAAAAGTAATCATCCCCCTTGGCGTTTTTTCCTATTTTGTTGCATTACAACCTGTCATTTAAATGGATTTTGATTTTTATTTCATGTAATGGAAATACACAAAATAGTCCAAATTGGTGAAATTAAATTGAATAAATAATTCAAATAAATAAAACATGGAAAAGTGGTGCGTGCGTATGTATTCAGCCCCTTTGCTATGAAGCCCCTAAATAAGATCTGGTGCAACCAATCACCTTCAGAAGTCACATAATTAGTTCAATTAAGTCCTCCTATGTGCAATCCAAGTGTCACATGATCTGTCACATGATCTCAGTATATATACACCTGTTCTGAAAGGCACCAGAGTCTGCAACACCACTAGCTAGGGGCACCACCAAGCAAGCAGCACCATGAAGACCAAGGAGCTCTCCAAACAGGTCAGAGACAAAGTTGTGGAGAAGTATAGATCAGGGTTGGGTTATAAAAATATATCAGTAACTTTGAAAATCCGAATGACCACCATTAAATCTATTATTAAAAAATGTAAAGAATTTGGCACCACAACAAAACCTGCCAAGAGAGGGCCACCCACCAAAACTCACGGACCAGGAAAGGAGAGCATTAATCAGAGAGGCAACAAAGAGTCCAAAGATAACCCCGAAGGAGCTGCAAAGCTCCACAGCGGAGAATGGAGTATCTGTCTGTAGGACCACTTTAAGCCCTTACACTCCACAGAGCTGGGCTTCACGGAAGAGTGGCCAGAAAAAAAGCCATTGCTTAAGGAAAAAAATAAGCAAACACGTTTGGTGTTTGCCAAAAGGCATGTGGGAGACTCCCAAAATATATGTAAGAATGTACTCTGGTCAGATCAGACTAAAATTGAGCTTTTTGTCCATCAAGGTAAATTCTATGTCTAGCGCAAACCCAACACCCCTCATGGGGATGTTTTTCATCGGCAGGGACTGGGAAACTGGTCAGAATTGAAGGAATGATGGATGGCGCAAAATACAGGGAAATTCTTGAGAGAAACCTGTTTGTCTTCCAGAAATTTGAGACTGGGACAGAGATTCACCTTCCAGCATGACAATGACCCTAAGCATATTGCTAAAGCAAAACTCGCGTTATTTAAGGGGAAACATTTAAATGTTTTGGAATGGCCTAGTCAAAGCCCAGACCTCAATACAATTGAGAATCTGTGGTGTGACTTAAAGATTGCTGTACACCAGCAGAATCCATCCAACTTGAAATAGCTGGAGCAGTTTTGCCTTGAAGAAGGTGCAAAAATCCCAGTGGCGAGATGTGCCAAGCTTATAGAGACATACCCCAAGAGACTTGCAGCTGTAATTCCTGCAAAAGGTGGCTTTAACAAGGTATTGACTTTGTGGGGAGAATAGTTATGTACGCTCAAGTTTTCAGGGTTTGTTTTGTCTTATTTTGCATCTTCAAAGTGGTAGGCATGTTGTGTAAATCAAATGATACAAACCTCCAACAAATCCATTTTAATTCCAGGTTGTAAGGCAAGAAAATATGAAAAGGGGGGTGAATACTTTCACAAGCCATTGTACATGTAATTATGTAGTATAGACATCCATATACAGACATCAATGTTAGAGACGTGGTTTCGCATTCCACTTAATCACAAAGGTTGAAACCCAAATGGCAACCTATTCCCTATGAACAAAAGTATAGACGCATCATACAACAATTTTAAATATTTTACTGAGTTACGGTTCCCATAAGGAAATCAGTCAATGGAAATAAATTAATTAGGCCATAATCTATGGATTTCACATGACTGGGAGTACAGATATGCATCTGTTGGTGACAGATACCTTTAAAAAAAAATGTAGGGCAGTGGATCAGAAAACCGGTCAGTATCTGATGTGACCACCACTTGCCTCATGCAGCGCGACACATCTCCTTCGCATAGAGTTGATCAGGCTGTTGATTGTGGCCCGTGGAATGTTGTCCCACTCCTCTTCAATGGCTGTGCGAATTTGCTGGATATTGGCGGGAACAGGAACATGCTGTCTTACACAGCAACCCAAACGTGTTCAATGGGTGACGTGTCTGGTGAGTATGCAGGCAATGGATGAACTTGTACATTTTCAGCTTTCAGGAATTGTGTACAGATCCTTGCGACATGGGGCCTTGCATTATTATGCTGAAACATGAGGTGATGGTGGCGGGGGAATGGTACAAACATTGGGCCTCAGGATCTCGTCACGGTATCTTTGTGCATTCAAATTGCCATAGATAAAATGCAATTGTGTACGTTATCTGTAGCTTATGCCTGCCCATATCATAACCCCACCGCCACCACGAGGCATTCTGTTCACAACGTTGACATCGGCATACCGCTCACCCACACAACGCCATCTGCCCAGTACAGTTAAACACAAGATTCTTCCGTGAAGAGCACACTTTTCCAGCGTGCCAGTGACCACCGAAGGTAAGCATTTTCCCACTGAAGTCAGTTACGACGCTAAACTGCAGTCAAGTCAAGACCCTGGTTAGCACACAGATGAGCTTCCCTGAAACGGTTTCTGACAGTTTGTGCAGAAATACTTCGGTTGTGCAAACCCACAGTTTCATCAGCTGTCCTGGTGACTGGTCTCCGACAATCCCGAAGGTGAAAAAATCGGAGGTCGAGGTCCTGGGCTGGAGTGGTTACACGTGGTCTGTAGTTGTGGGGCCGGATGAACGTGCTGTCAAGTTTTCTAAAACGGCATTACAGGTGACATATGTTAGTGCAAATAACATAACATTTTCTGGCAACAGCTCTGGTGGACTTTCCTGCATCAGCATGCCAGTTGCACGCTTCCTCAAAACCTGAGACATCTGTGGCGTTGTGTCATGTGAAAAACTGCTCATTTTAGAATGGCCATTTATTTTACAAGGTGCACCTGTGTAATGATCATGCTGTTTAGTCAGCTTCTTGATATGCCACCTGTCAGGTGGATGGATTACCTTGGCAAAGGAAAAATGCTCACTAACAGGGATGTAAACCATTTTGGCAAACATGCTTTTTGTGTATGGAACATTTCTGAGATCTTTTATTTCAGCTCATGAAACATGGAACCAACACTTTACAGGTTGCGCTTATCATTTTGTTCAGTGTAATTCACTTGTTTTGGGCCCATGGGGTGACAGTCGTGATAAGATCAACCTCTTACATTAGTTCTTGATCTTCGCTATGTCTGCTATAGGCTGTATACCCAAACTTCCTGATATTGTACATCTGCTGTAGGCGGTATACCCAAACTTCCTGACATTGTTTAATGAATGGTATGTGCACTGAGCATTGTTATTTGCATTGGATAAGTGCCCTCCACTGGCTAAGACTAGTACTGCTACTACTACAATCTGAATCAGCCCCAAAGGACACATCATTTTATTACAAGCTTTTTCTTGATACTAGGGGCGTAGGCACGACTGGGTCTGGGTGGGTGCAGGCACAGGTGTAGGGGATCCAGGCCCACCAAATAGGCTTGAGGAAAAAAATGCTTTTACTCGTCAATGTTCCAAATGGGACGTTATTTGTCTTTACTTGACTTGCATTGTACTTGACTTGGGCAGGACCTCAACGGAACTGAGTACCGGCACCATTTCTTCTGCTTGAGTTCCTGCACCTCCTATAGAATACTAGTTCAAAAGTATTGAGAAGTTCCTGCAACTAAATATAAATGGTACCGGCACTCGAAATGAGTACTGGCACCTATTTCAGTCCAAGTCAAGCACTGGTCTAAACATGCATACACCATCAGATAGAATTCATAGCAAGCAGTAGGGAGGGGGTGGGAAAATGAAAGGAATATACGAAAGGGATAATGACAATAATAATAATAATAATAATACAATAATAATAATATATGGTATTTGGCAGATGCCTTTCAGAACACTAAAGGACATCTTACATAAAATCTGGTGCTTTACATAAAATCAATTTCAGTTAGCCCTATGTAATGAATATGAATTATTCTTTATTTACAAGGGGGAAAACTATCAAAACAAATTGTAAAAAAAAATCAGCTCCTGAGTGGCACAGCGGTCTAAGGCACTGCATATCAGTACAAGAGGTGTCACTACAGTCCCTGGTTTGAATCTAGGCTGTATCATATACGGCCGTGATTGGGAGTCCCATAGGGCGGCACCCAATTGGCCCAGCGTCGTCCAGGTTTAGCCGGGCTAGGCCGTCATTGTAAATAAGAATTTGTTTTTAACTGACTTGCCTAGTTAAATACAGGTTAAACTGATGAATTTCCAAATAATATGTGGGCTCTGGCACGTGTCACTTTGCGCTGATACCATTTTCCAGAAAACAGCAGCTATCACTGTGTTGACTCTCTAGCCATCTTGGCTAGCAAAAACCAAGTAACTGTGATGTTGGAGCATTTGCCAAGTTATTTGATATCAGTGATTTTGCCATGAAGGGCTTCCATACATTCAGAGACAATGATCAGCGCTACGAACATTTTTATTCAACATTCTTAGAAATCACGAAACACGCTTCTCCACTTCGACACACGCTCGAGCCCTCCCTCCGCTGAGACATGACATGAAATAAAAAAGTTATTTAAATGTATGCTCTGTTGTGCCTTGCAAGTAATAGGATACAACAACCGGCCCTTTACCAGTGTAATCATAGGGCCTAGCTTGAGACTCGAGTTTTGAAATATAAGGGACTCTACATTATTATGAAAGTAGGCAAATGCATGGGGAATTGAATTGAATTGGAAATAGAACTTTGTCCTGTGCTTCTCCGCCAATGCACTTTAGTTAGGCCCTATAGGCTATTTGATCATTTAACTGATATCACACAATGCATTGTAGGCACACTTGATCTCCCGCGCCCACAGAGAGTAGCATTCTACTTGCATTGTGACTCATAAAGTGATCTTGACTAAGAAAAGGTTGTGGACCACTGTTCTGGTCTATATAGGCCACAGCCTATTATGAGGTGCATTAGCATACTGTTTAGCAGAAATGTTTGCTGTGATGGTGTCTCACGCAAACCTGATCTAATTCGATTGGCCAACATGCTAGTGATTAACACTAGAAAAGCCTGGCCTCGTTGGATCCCTTCGGGCCAATGACGTGTCTTTTGAAAGTCAAGTCTTCAACACATTTCATATATACTATCGGAAGAATAATCATTTGGTTGTGTTTATGAGGGTGTTTGGTAATGTTATACAAAATATAATGGATTTCAAAGACCACAATAGAATTCATTTGTTTATGTAACTGTAGGCTACATGTACAAAATAAAAAAACACAAAAAAACAAACAATTCAAGTGTTAAAATCCATTAAATAGACACCATCACAAAGAACAGAAATTATTCATTAGTTAAGGGCAGTTCTTAAGGAATTAATTTCATGAAAAAAAAGTATTTCAAAAGAACAGAATGGCATATTGTCTGTTTAAATATATTACTGTGCTTTGAGTGTTGCAAGTGCACGTGGGAGCTCAGGGGGTCATTTTTAAGAGTTTAGTAAGGATAGGTGATTTGGAAACTGCAGAATCGTCTCTTTCTGATACTATATAGACGCCAACATCACAAAACAAATAAAAACAATAGGATCGCAGGGCTTTATCGTTGTTGTTTTTTACGACCGGTTGGTGACCACTGGTTTAGGTGTAGTTTTGATGGGTCATCATCAGTTGCACAGGCCTGGCAGGGAAAAAAAATAGCATGTCCTCTTAAAACTGCTTATAACACAAATTCTGTTTGTGATATTAAGAGTCTAACACAATAGTGTGTTATATAGACTTATTTAGAAAAAGTCAAAGATGGGGGGACATAACTTAACTTTGTTGTTTTAGTCTAACTATAGGTCTATGGTTTACCAGGGAACCGGGCCTGGCTCTCTCTATGGTTTATTATATGTAGGTCTGTGTGAGTCGCATGTTAAATGCAAAAGTCATGGATTTACGTAGGCCATCACATGTGTGGGGTATAGTATACAGTAAAGCATAGGGTAAGCTATACTTTTATGATAATTTAATGTTGATTTAAGTTCCCAAGTTTTGGACCACATACTTTTTTGCTGGCTCTGCCATCAACGGATTTCTGCCTACGCCACCGTTTGAAATCATATGGAAATAAGAGGATGCCATAACATTGCAGAGCATGGGAAAGAAAATCAATGTTGACAGTGTTCTAATGAAGGTAAAGCTCCCTCCTCTTCCTGTCTGCTTTTTATCCTGGCAGCTTAAGACAGCAGGTTTCACTATTCGAGTGAGTTCTGTGTTATTAATGACCTTTCTGCCTGTGGCCGGGGGCAAAATCCATTGTGAGAATCCACATTTCTTAATTTGGACATTCCCTATGCCTTCTCCCGCTCTTCCCCCACCAGGCGGAATAAGTGTACGTTTATAACCCTAGTAAAACTTACCATATGATAGGGCTTTCCATCTCTGCTTGTACTTATTCCCGCCTGAGATATGGCTTTTTCTTTGCAACTCTGCCTAGAAGGCCAGCATCCCGAAGTCATCTCTTCACTGTTGACGTTGAGACGGGTGTTTTGCAGGTACTATTTAATGAAGCTGCCAGCTGAGGACTTGTGAGGCGTCTGTTTCTCAAACTAGAAAGTGCATTTGTAAAGATACCCAAGTCAAAGCCAGTGTTTCTGTCCCCGAAAAGTGCAATCGTTACATTTTCTCCCTCAAGGTAGTAGGAAAAACAAGTGTAACCCAAAGTTAAACAGCACCGCCCAGCATATTTATTGTTGATAAGAACTGTTGGGGAATTTAATGCCGTGGATTTCATGATCAGACCAGCGTGACCAACTGGGTTTGAATAGACTGTGTTAGCCCGATCAGCTAAGGTCAAGGCATTACATTTCCCCTTTGGCGACCAATGAAGTACTGGAGAAGATCTTATCATATCTGGTTTTGAAGAAGTCTGTGTTAGCCCATCGAGCTGAAGAGTAGGCATGAGATCAGGGAGCTAACCAATGTTTTCAGTTCTCAGGTGAAGTTATCATTTTAAAACATTCATTTTCTGATAAAAACAGTATCTGATTTGCCCAATAGGCAGTACAATTCTGCTTCTCTAAGCTAATGTAACAGTGTAAATAAGTTGTTCAATTCCTGCATAAAATGGGTAATACAGACAGGAAGTCTCTCCAGTGCCTTGACCAGCACAACCGGGGTTACCTCTACCCGTCCCGTCCGGAGCCAATCCCAGTGGGATGCCTCTCTCCCTTCCCAGGGAGTATGATGGGACGGCAGCACAGTGCCAGGGGTTCCTTTTACAACTTGACCTCTACCTGGCCACCTTTCACCCAGCTCTCTTGGGAAGGGAGAGAGTGTCCGCCCTCGTCTCATGCCTCTCGGGGAGAGGTCTGGAGTGGGCAAACGCCGTGTGGGGAGAAAGAGACGCGGCATTGGACCACTTCGAGGGGTTCACCCGCCGCTTCCGGGCTGTCTTCAACCATCCGCCCGACGGTAGAGAGGCTGGGGAATGGCTCTTCTATTTGAGGCAGGGGACGAGGAGCACCCAGGAGTTCACCCTGGAATTCTGGACCTTGGCTGCCGGAGCAGGCTGGAACGACAGGGCCCCCATCGACCACTACCGATGCAGCCTGCGTGAGGACGTCCGACGTGAGCTGGCCTCTACGGTAAAGGATGTGCAGCGATTGCTAGGGTTTGCCAATTACTACCGGAGATTTATCCTAGGTTTTGGCCAGGTGGCTGCTCCCATTACCTCACTGCTGAAGGCGGGGTCCTGTATGGTTGTAGTGGTCGGCTGAGGCGGACAGAGCTTTTGGGCACCTGAGAGCTCTGTTTACCTCGGCTCCCATGCTGGACCATCCGGATCCCTCTTTGGCATTCATAGTGGAGGTGGACGCGTCCGAGGCTATAGGAGCCGTGCTCTCAAAACGCTCGGGTACGCCACCGAAACTGTGCTTTCTTCTCGAAGAAGCTCATCCGGCGGAGCGTAACTATGATGTGGGGGACCGGGTGCTGTTGGCTGTGGATAAAGCATTGAAGGCGTGGAGACATTGGCTTGAGGGGGCTAAACACCCGTTCCTCATCTGGACTGACAATCGCAACCTGGAGTACATCCGGCAGTGAGGAGACTGAATCCTCGTCAGGCAAGGTGGGCCATGTTCTTTACCCGTTTTTTGTTTACCCTGTCCTACAGACCAGGTTCCCAGAATGTGAAGGCAGACGCACTGTCCTGGCTGTATGACACAGAGGAGTGGACTCCCATACTCCCGGCCTCCTGCCTGGTTGCGCCGGCCATGTGTGAGCTGGACGTGGACATTGAGCAGGCATTGCGTACAGAGCCCGCTCCCCTCCAGTGTCCCATCGGACGTATGTACATATGTACGTTCCGTCTGCTGTCTGTGACCACATCATCCTCCTCTGGTCATCCGGGGATCAGTCGGATGGTGCGCTCTCTGACTAGGAAGTACTGGTGGCCCACCTTGGCAAAGGACGTGAGGGTTTATGTTTCGTCCTGCTCGGTGTGTGCCCAGTATAAGGCTCCGAGACACCTGCCCAGAGGTAAGCTACATCCCTTACCCGTTCCACAACGACCTTGGTCACACCTGTCGGTGGATTTTCTAAACAATCTTCCTCTTTCACAGGGAAACACTACGATCCTGGTCATTTCTCTAAGTCCTGTCGTCTCCTCCCTCTCCCCGGTCTTCCTACGGCCCTACAGACTGCAGAAGCCCTCTTTACTCACGTCTTCCGGGCACTACGGGGTGCCTGAGGATAGAGTGTCTGATCAGGGCCCCCAGTTCACAGCGAGAGTCTGGAGGGGTTCATGGAACGTCTCGATCAGCCTCACCTCGGGTTTTCACCCCGAGAGTAACGGGCAGGTAGAGTCAACCAGGACGTGGGCAGGTTTCTGCGGTCCTATTGCAAGGACTGGCCGGGGGAGTGGGCGGCGTTCGTGCCCTGGGCCGAGATGGCGCAGAATTCGCTTCGCCACTCCTCCACTAACCTCTCCCCCTTTCAGTGTGTATTGGGGTACTAGCCGGTTCTGGTGCCGTGGCATCAGCGTCAGATCGAGGCTTCTGTGGTGGACGACTGGTTCAGGCACGCGGAGGAGACATGGGAGGCCGCCCATGTTCACCTCCAGCGAGCCGCACTGCGTCAAAAGACCAGCGAGGACCATTACCGCAGTGAGGCCCCGGTGTTCGCACCAGGGAACCGGGCCTGGCTCTCAACCTAAAACCTGCCCCTCCGCCTGCCCTGCCGGAAGCTGGGTCCGTGGTTTGTGGGGACATTCAAAGTCCTGAGGAGGGTGAACGAGGTGTGTTACAGGTTACAACTTCCCTCTGATTACCGTATTAACCCCTCGTTCCATGTGTCTCTCCTCAGGCCGGTGGTGGCTGGTCCGCTCCAGGAATCTGAGGTGCAGGAGGTTCCTCTGGCCCCTCTGGACTTCGAGGGGGTCCGTTCGTTCCATCCTGGATTCGAGGCGTTGGGCGGGGGGCTTTCAGTACCTTGTGGAGTGAGAGGGGTACGGTCTGGAGGAGAGGTGCTGGGTCCCGGTGGCGGATGTTTTGGACTCTGAACTGCTGCGGGAGTTTCACCGTCGCCGGCCTGTTCGCCCTGCGCCTCTCACTTCGGGTCGTCCCCGAGGCCAGTGTCTGGCGCACCGCTGGAGCTGCGGGGGGGTACTGTGACGATTTCCGCCAAAATCAACTCCTCTCCTTGTTCTGGCGGCGCTCGGCGATCGACGTCACCGGCTTTCTAGCCATCGACGCTCTATTTTTCATATTTCCATTTGCCTTGTTCCATACACACCTGGTTTTCATTCCCTAATCGCACTGCATGTATTTAGTCATCTGTTCCCCTCCATGTCTTTGTGTGAAATTTATGTTACCCATGTTACGTGGGTATTGTTACGCGTCATACTTTTTGTCTATTGTTCTGTTTTTGGGCACATTTATGTATTTTCGTGCTTTCGTTGGACCGGAATAACAAGTAAACCTATTCACTACACTCTGCTCTCCTGCACCTGACTTTGCCACCAGTACACACAACTTAACACAGTTACTTTTTTGTTGTATCGTCATTAACGCATTATACATTATGTACATTTTTACTCCAAGACGTTGGCAATTTGAAAAACAGAAAAATTTGATTGTGCATTGAACCATGATGTACGCTGTAGTTTCAAAACTCTGTGGATAGGGCTAAAACAATGACGCAATATCTGAATTTCGACATCTTTATGCACCTTCTCCATTGTTGTAGTTGAGTTGAGAGTGTCCTGGGAGTAAAACTGTCATTAAGTTGTCATAAAATGTAAGTTTTGTATCGTGCATTAGCAATTTATGTTATCAGCAACTACCATTGTTTAGTTGGCTTCAAATAAGCCACTCCTTACATGTCTATTTCTGAATCTAAGAATATCGTTTCCATGTGGGTTTTATGCTAGCGAAGGTTGCCCTTTTTAGGAGTGCTGATCATATCTATTTTATAACTGAACATTCATCTATACTGTGTCCCATCATTGCAGGTAATTTATTGTTGACGATTGTACAAAGTATAAATGTTTTTATAAGCTCATGAGCACCAGCTAGCTTGCTAGCGTGGTTGTTAGAAATATGTGGTGCATTCTATTTCTTCGCCACTAATGTGACATCGAGTCACTTTTCAGGTACATTTGACATGTTTTGATGATAGTAGTTTATTGTAATGTTGTAGACATGAAACTATGTATTTGTATTATTAGAAATAGGAAGAAATAATAATAAGTATCTACTATACAATCACCAGGACCTTTTATAGACATTCAGATTGTCTTTTTGTTAGTATATTATACAGCAGATCTATGGAGAAGTGTTGTTGGAGTGCTATTAATATGCCTTTGATGACTGAACATTCATCTATGCTGTGTCCTATCAGCTTGGTAATAAATAAACTATCCATCCACTACTCCATTGTGTGCTGACTCACTGACGAGGGATGGGACCGAGAGTTCACACTGAGAAAATACAATTTTCATATAATCAAATCAAATTGTATTTGTCACATGCGCCGAATACAACGGGTGTGTAGAACTTACAGGGAAATGCTTACTTACAAGCCCTTAACCAACAATGCAGTTTTAAGAAGAAAAAACGTGTTAAAGTATGTACTAAAATAAACAGAAGTAAAAAAAAAGATATTCTTTATTTGAATTAAATAAAATAAGAAAAATAGAAAAATAAATAATTAAGGAGAACAATAAAATAACAGTAGTGAGGTTATATACAGGGGGTTCCGGTACAGAATCAATGTGCGGGAGTACCGGTTACTCAAGGTAATATGTACATGTAGGTAGAGGTAAATTGGCTATGCATGGATAAAAATAGTATCCAGTGTTGGGATGATTCAATGGGGGAAGTGTGAGAAAAGAGCCTGGTCTGATGCTTAACAACATGGCAATACCTTGATCAAAATATCCCTGTTTCTTCCCCATCCTAATATAGACAAAACTGCTTCTGTGAGAGGCTTAGAAAATGTTCCGATTGCCATCTCAATAGTTCCTGATTTCAAGTATGCCTACTATTTGATTGTATTTTTTTGTTCTTTCAATTAGATTGAGATAGTAATGGAGATTAAAAAAAGGACTTGTAAGAGAGCAATGTTATACCAAGAAACCTTATACAATATATCGGCTTGGAGCCAAGCTTTACATCAGCTATGGCCAAATCTACATTAAAGATCATACAAGGGAATACAAGGGAAAATGCATTCCTTAAAATGACTGAATATCTGTTATGAAAATATGTCAACATACAGTATATCTTTGAAGACATACTTGTGAGGCTTTGTAATTTAAACCCTCCATGAAACTTTCCTTCTGTTAATAATATAAACATAGACAGCCTTGGTGGTCGCTCACATGTTTTAGTGAGTCATCGGCTACTTCCAAAATGGCACACTTGAGTCAAATGTAGGTCTATTGCTGCTGGTCTGTGGGAGTTCTCTCGGGTCCACACAGTGTCTGAGTGTGAGTCATACACTCATGAGGCCACTGTGGTTAAATCATGGGATACTGTATCTTACACTAACACAACCAACACATTTTGAGTCCTCTCGATGGTGCTTGTTAGAAATGTTGTGGTAGCGTTTTTGGGAAAACTCTCCCTTTTAACTATCTCAAAACCAATGGAAACCCGACATTAATTTTCCTCTAACATCCTTGTATGTTCTACCTAGAGAGCATTTGTTTCCAGCAACCTTACACAGAAAATATAACATGAGTGTCTGTTGATGTATGAAATTACTCTGTCTTCAGTTGACCTGAATATGCAGTTTGAATATCTCCTGCCATTTGAGTATTGCAACATGGCTTTGGCAGGCAGACGGCAATATGCAAGGAGGGCGACACAGAGGCATATCAATGCCAACTTCTGTCCTGTTGAAATCTTCTTCAGGCCTGATAAAACCCTGAAGTGTTTCTGGGTAATTTGTAGCCTGCCTGTTCTCGTCAGTGGCTGGGTCCTATGGGAGAAAATCAAGGGGCCTGCTGGGGTAGCTTGGTTCTGCTCTTGCAGCTCACAAGACGTGACTAAATTGTGCTGGATAAATATAGCTGGGTGTAGCCCGACCCAGTAGCGTATTGCTTCACATGTTGCAGAGAGGAGAGGGGCTGCTTGGAAGCTCTGGGGAGAGGAGAGGAGGAAAGGGGTGCAGAGTGGTGGTTCACACAGATTCCAGTGTTCAGGGGCTTGAGCATGTCGTCATCTCCCAGTCACGGCAGATTGAAATAGACAGAGGAAATGGTTTGTTCCATGGAGGTCTGCCTGACTGACTGCAACGTCTTCTTCAGTAGCTGCCTCGGGTGCTGAGGGGACTTGCCAGGAGACCAAGCCCTTGTCTGAGCTGATATAATAGCCAAGGCTAATACAGTTACGTCTTTATTGTGTGTTTATTTACAGCACTTGAGATCATTGCTGTTTAATGCTCATTGTAAAAGCAAACAAATGGGTACTGTCTTACACAACATTCTGAAGCTCTTGAATGTTTATTTGGTACATAGGGATACATACTGAATGTAATAAGACAAGTCTCAATAAAATGTTATTGTATAATAAATTGTTGTTCTATGTTGCTCAATAACAATCAAATGGTGAACAATAATGCTAGCTAAATTATCGGTTTTGGCAAAAAAGTACAACTCGCAAAGTAGACAAATCATAGGTCAAATAGAAAAACACTATCAAATGGAAGCAGAGTCAATGTACAATGACAAGAGCTACCTAAGGTGAAAGTATTGGAATATGAAAGTATTGGAATATGCTCCCACAGCCACATAACCAGTGCATCAGGTCACATACACTATATATACAAAAGTATGTGGAGTCCCCTTCAAATTAGTGCATTTGGCTATTTCAACCACATCTGTTGCTGACAGGTGTATAAAATCGAGCACACCACCATGCAATCTCCATAGACAAAAATAGGCAGTATAATGTTTTAACTGGAGAACTCAGTGACTTTCAACGTGGCACCGTCATAGGACGCGTCGAGGAGCGACGACAGCTCAGACACGAAGTGTTAGGTCACACAAGCTCACGGAATGGGACTGCTGAGAGCTGAAGCGCAGAAAACTCGTCTGTCCTCGATTTGCGCCACTCAGTACCGAGTTCCAAACTGCCTCTGCAAGCAACGTCAGCACAGGATCTGTTTGTCGGGAGCTTCATGAAGTGGGGTTCCATCAGTGGAGGCTCCTCAGATAAGAAACAGGAGGACCATCCTACTCAGTGAACTTCATAAAAATAACAAAAATGTAACATTTAAAGTTATCCTTTTTAGATTAAACTATACTAAATATATTGACATTTCACCAAATAATTGATTGAAACACACTGTTTTGCAGGTGTACAGGTGTACACTAGCCCCAACATCACTCTGTAGGGTAGTACCATGGTGTAGCCGGAGGACAGCTAGCTTCCGTCATCCTCTTGGTACATTGAAATCAATACAGGAGGCTCTTGGTTCTCAACCCCTTCCATAGACGTAGACACAGTAATTATGACAACTTCTGAAGAACGCCCCCCAACCTATCAGAGCTCTTGCAGCATGAACTGACATGTTGTCCACCCAATCAAAGGAGCGGAGTATTAATCTAGTACTGAAAGCATAAGCTACAGCTAGCTAGCACAGCAGTGGATAACCTGTGGTGAGTAATTGACTCAAAGAAAGAAAAAGACAATAGTTGAACAGTTTTTAACAAATTAATTTCTTTAAAAATGAAGGAGAAGCGAGAGAGAGATTATAATTTTTTTCACTTTCAGTTTCACTTAGCTAGCAAATGCGGCTAGCTAGTTTAGCCTACTCAAACACCCAGCTCAAACAGAGGGATACTATGTTAGCTAGCTGGCTATGACTATCCAACACAACACTGGAACACTTCCAAGTCAAGGTAAGCTTTTGGTTTTATTAATTTATTGCCACCGGGGCCCACCAGTGTAACTTCTTACTGACTAAACACTGTAACGTTACTGCATGATTGTAGCAGGTTTACTAACACATTTCTAGTTAGCTAACGCACCTTTGTACATTGCGCTGTAATGTACAATTTACATTATTTTAGCGCCCAAAAAGTGTAATATGAATACCATTGTAAAGCAACATTTCTCCCCATTCCAGCAACATCAATGACGAAACCTTCAAGCTGCCTGATTGAAGAAGGCACTGAGCTCCATCGGGTCTTTTTAAAAATGGCGTGAAAGTGAAACCTACTGCGTGATAGGGAAATAGGGAGATAAGCTGTGTGGGCAAACTGCTTTTTCATCTGATCCGTCCAACTTATCACCTCTAAAATGTAAATAAAACACTATAAAGAGTTTATATAATATGTCATTACATACCTATTTGAATCATGTTTTTAGGGCGGTGCTAAAGTTATCTTCAGAAAAAAACAGCGGCCGTCGCGGTTTTGAGAGTCATGATGGCTTGCAGTGTTGACGCAAGAAATGAATGCATTCAATTGTACAATTGACTAGGTATCCCCCTTACCCTGTCCCTTTCTTGTTTTAAGTCTGCCAGTGAAGTGCTACATCTGGTTGAGAGAGGCAGTACAACACATAATGAGTTGCATTATGTGTGCTGTAAGTTAGTTACATCATGACACGTCACAATTTAAGGTACAGTGTCAGAGGGGTCAGTTATTTCAACTTTTCAACCCCATTACCATGTCAATCAACGCATGTGTTTGGCAGGAATAGAAACGCTAAATATTCTTACTTTAAAATGCCTATTTAGACATAAATGTTCACACCCCAGCCCAGCCAGGAAAGTATAAATGTTGATTGACATTATCTCACATTTCTTTTAGACTAACATTTTTTAAACAGTGGAGATTTGTATAAACCTTGCTGTCTGTGTCGGGAGTCGGGAGTCGGGATGAGACAGACAGGCAGGCAGCTTTTCTCAGCCAGTCAAAATCATGAACTTGCATAATTTTTATGGATACATACAAAGAACTATCAATAGAAAACAGGTCAAACTAAACAAAGTGCAGCTAGTTTTCTGTCTTAAAAGCTTCCGTTTGAAGTGATTATGTTTTGTTGTTGGCTAGCTCCTCTGAACAACAGTGTCCTGATGAGAGAGCACATTTTCTATGCCAGGGGAAATCGTGAATCATTAGCTCATTGTTATGAATGCATCCAAATAAATTTCACTAGAAAACAGCTTAAATGCAAATGCAGCTACTTTGATGTTATTCTGGCTGCAGAAAGTAAGTTAGCCGTAGTTGGCTAGCTAGCAAGCAAGGGATAAGCCAGTATGGCAATGGAACATTCAGAATGAACTACTGGGTCACGTCCATAGACAAAAAGACTGAACGACTGGGTCGTGTCTCTTGTGTTGGGACTATGTCTTGTGGAATGAAATGGTGTAAATAAATTAATCAAAATAATGTTTTAATGAAAATATGTCAATCATTATTTTAATATGTTGGTAACCCATTGTATAAAAGTGATAATGTCCTTGAAGCCGGTGTTTGGAGGATATATTGGCACGATTTGCCGACCCTCAACTCTCGGGCCTAACATCACCCATGCCAATATATTCTCCAAACACGGGCTTCTCTGGTATTATCTCTTAAATAATTAGTTGGCTATTAGGCCATAGGACTTGGTGACACCACTTACCAAATAATAGGCCTACGAATATCTTATATACTAGCGGACATAAATCATCAAGGCCTCAAATCATCAGTAATTAGATACTAGTAATTATTTAAAAAATATATGTAAGTCCTCTGCTTGAGGACCCCCCATGCTTCACTTGTCATTAGTCAACCACAGTGGTTCATAATAATATACTATTCCACCCTGACAGAGTTTCCCTGCTCTTTTCACAAGTGGCACATGGCACATGGAGATTGGCCAATCATGTCATCAAGTGGCAATAGGCTACAGTCATAGAGCCTCTGTGTATGGCAAAAGTTAGGAGATGTCTAATCAATAGAAGTTAAAAGTTAAAGGAGGAGGACAGGCTGTAGCCTAGGCAGCCGATAGTGGTGTGCTCTAGATCATTTTCTCCCCGCCTTTTTGCCTTCAAATATAGTTAAGGAGGAAAAGTATGCCTTTGCAGCCTAAATGGAGGATGCTTTATGAACGAGCCGGTCCACCGGGACATGAGTGTACTACCAGGAAATTACATCAAGCCTAGACGAGTGCAGATCTAGCGCCCACCACTGCCGGCTGCCTAGGCTAGGTAGGCTACAACAACCAAGAGTCAACAGGTAGGCTCCTACTTGATATTATGAATGGAGTTGTAGTTATTTTTAACTGTGGGGGTGGCAGCGTAGCCTAGTGGTTAGAGCGTTGGACTAGTAACCGGAAGGTTGCGAGTTCAAACCCCCGAGCTGACATGGTACAAATCTGTCGTTCTGCCCCTGAACAGGCAGTTAACCCACTGTTCCTAGGCCGTCATTGAAAATAAGAATCTGTTCTTAACTGACTTGCCTGGTTAAATAAAGGTAAAAATAAAGAAAGCTCATGGAGCCTAGCTAGCTGGCTAGCTTCTTCCAGTTTTATGCAGTCAAGACGGTACTACATAATCATAATGGATGATACATAACATAACTATGGAAGTTATTAGTCTGCTATGGCGCAAGTCGGCTTGGCTTGTTGCTGTCTTGAGTCTCTACCTCCCTGCACCCAATGTCACTCACAGCAGTAGCACGGCCAATCCCCCGCCTGCTAGAGCGGCACCTCTCTCTCCTTCTTTTTCTAATTAGAATGTGTTTTTTTGGCAGACTACATGCTTTGTTGTGTATTCCTACTCTCCCTCATGCTTTATCAGCTCTGGTTAATAAATTAGCTTAGAAATATACTTTTCTGCTGCTTCCCTCACCTTGGATCGGACCGAGTCCAGTTGTTATATAGTGTCCGTTTAAAACGTGTTTCTATGTGTAAAAAAAATATTTATGCATATCGGGTCCGGGTGGGAAAGCTCCAGGTCCATTTTGAAATGGGTCCAACTTTTTGAAATACCTGTAATGTGTAGCCCATGTATCTGAAGCTCTGGCCAAAAAGACTATAACATGACATACTCTTTTTGGACAGACAGCATCAGATACAGTGCATTTGGAAAATATTCGGATCCTTTCCCTTTTTCCACATTTTGTTACGTTAAGGCAAAAAATCTCATCAATCTAAACACAATACCCAATAACGACAAAGTGAAAAGATGTTATTAGAAATGTTGGGGGGAACAAAAAAATGAAATACCTTATCTACAGTCAAGTCATGTCCTTGGCATGCAGTCACAGTTGACTGAAGAAAGTCATTTTACATTTGCTGTGTTTTTATGTTTCTATTCAATTTATTCCACTTCCTAAGCAAAAGTGAATCATGTATTTTCCTTATTCGTCATTTGTTAGCATTACATAGCTATGTTAAAACTTCTCTAGGATAGGGGGCAGCATTCGGAATTTTGGATGAAAAGCGTGCCCAAATTAAACTGCCTGCTACTCATGCCCAGAAGCTAAGATATGCATATTATTAGATTTAGATAGAAAACACTCTTAACTTTCTAAAACTGTTTGAATCATGTCTGTGACTATAGCAGAACTTATTTGACAGGCAAAACCCAGAGGACAAACCATTCAGATGTTTGTTTTTTTAGGTCACTCTTTTCAATGGGGTTTCATTGGGAATCTAGATTTCTAAGGGACCTTAGAAATCTGCAGTTCCTATCGCTTCCACTGGATGTCAACAGTCTTTAGAAATTGGTTGAGGTTTTTCCTTTGAGAAATGAAGAGGTAGCCATGTTCAGAATGAGGCTAGAGAGAAGTGTAATCTTTGTTAGAGGCACGTGACCTGAAAAGCACGCTCCACTTTGTTTTCCTGCGGTATTGAACACAGTTAATCCCGTCTTAAATTGTATCGATTATTTACGTTAAAAATACCTAAAGTTGTATTACAAATGTAGTTTTAAATGTTTGAACAAAGCTTACAGGTAACTTTTGTAGTCATGTTGGGCGAGTTGGAACCTGTGGTTTTCTGGATCAAAGGCGCCAAATAAATGGACATTTTGGATATATATCGACGGAATTAATTGAACAAAAGGACCATTTGTGATGTTTATGGGACACATTGGAGTGCCAACAGAAAAAGCTCATCAAAGGTAAGGCATGAATTATATCTTTATTTATGAGTTTTGTGTCGTGCCTGGAGGGTTGAAATATGGTGGTCTGTTTGTTTGCTTGGGTGCTATCCTCAGATAATAGCGTTGTTTGCTTTCGCCGTAAAGCATTTTTGAAATCTGACACGTTGGCTGGATTCACAACAAGTGTAGCTTTAATTTGGTATATCGAATGTGTGATTTCATGAAAGTTTAATTTTTTTGTAATTTATTTTAATTTGGCGCTCTGCATTTTCGCTGGATGTTGGCCAGTTGAGACACTACCGTCCCACATATCCCAGAGAGGTTTTAAAACATTTTACTACAGTGGGCTAAATCAGGGTCACACAGAGTGTTTCTTGGTAGTCTTTAACAAATCTACTTTGAAACAAAAGTATGCACCTCACACATGATTATGACCTTAAAAAAAGAAGACACCTGTACCATGTCAGATATAGAGTTGTAATGTATTGAATTTTGAGTTTGCATCCCTTTATTACACTTTATATAACAAACCCTTTGACATAGGACCATCGGATTTTCAGCCTTCGTGTTGAATAATTATCAAATTATGACAAATATTAATAACATGAGGTGTCTGTGTCAGTACGTGGTCCTGTGTGATGACAAACATAGTAGTCAGAATGGATCACTATTTAATGAAACATCTTGATTTGTAGCTACTTGAAAATAATTCACTGTGGGGATCGAACTTAATAAACATATTTTAGAGCCCAAAACGGGCGTACATTTTTTTTTCTGTATGGCTCTTCTGGCTATCGTTATTTCTTTTAGGCATTCTAGGGCAGACCAGAGCTTTTGGCACCACTTGGTTGCTACGCAGTAACCGACCAGCAGAGTTTGTGACTTCATGCTCCAGACTGGACTCTTACTGTTTATTAAGGATGTGACAAATTTGATTTTATTTAATATTAGAGACCTTACAGTTAAAGCTGCAATATGTAACTTTTTGGGCAACCAAACCAAGAGCTTTGTTCAACTGTCAAGTCAAGGAAGCAATCCAACTATGGCACTGAAGCACTGAAGTTTTACTCACAGTGTCTGCTCAGCATTTAGGATCCCGAGGGAGAATCACTGGCTTTTTTGCCTTTCTTTTTTACGGCAAGAATTTGCAAGATTCAAGCAAACCCATTAATTATCTAGGGTTAAGCTGCATATCTACAGAATATTCTAATAGGTTTACCACCAACCGAAGCAAGGAAAATGTTTCTGTACATCTTTCACTTGTCTAGAGCATCAGAGTCTGTTTACATTCTGTCCAAATTGTGACCATTTTTCAAACCATATGGTTGCAAACCATATAACATCAGATCTCTAAATGTGTGATGTACACTACATGAACAAAAGTATGTGGACACACCTTGAAATTAGTGTAAATCGGGCATTTCACCCACACTCGTTGCTGAGAGGTGTAATAAAATAGAGCACACAGCCATGCAATCTCCAATGACAAACATTGTCAGTTGAATGGCCATAACTAAAGAGCTCAGTGACTTTCAATGTGCACCATCATAGGATGCCACCTGTCCAACAAGTCTGTTTTTTTATACTACTAGAGCTGCCCCTGTCAACAGTAAGTGCTGTTATTGTGATTTGGAAACATCTAGGACAAACAACATCTCAGCCATGAAGTGGTAGGCTCACAGTACTGGACCACTGAATGCTGAACCACGTAGTGCATAAAAATCGTCTTCACCATCTGCCAGTCCGACGGACAAATCTGTGTTTGGCAGATGCCAGGAGAACGCAACCTGCCTCAATGCATAGTGCCAACGGTAAAGTTTGGTGGGGGAGCAATAATGGTCTGGGGCTGTTTTTCATGGTTCGGGCTAGGCCCTTAGTTCCAGTGAAGAGAGATCTTAACGCTTACAGCATACAATGACATTCTAGACGATTCTGTGCTTCCAACTTTGTGGCAACAGTTTGTGAAAGGCCCTTTCCCTGTTTCAGCATGACAATGCCCCCATGCACAAAGCGAAGTCCATACAGAAATGGCTTGTCGAGATCGGTGTTGAAGAACTGAACTGGCCTGCACAGGGCCCTGACCTCAACCCCATCGAACACATTTGAGATGAATTGGAACGCCAACATCAGTGCTTGACCTCACTAATGCTCTTGTGGCTGAATGGAAGCAAGTCCCCGCAGCAATGTTCCAGCATCTAGTGGAAAGCCTTCACAGAAGACTGGAGGCTTTAATAGCAGCAAAAGAGGAGACCAACTCCATGTTAATGCTATGATTTTGGAATGAGATGTTCAATGAGCCGTTATCCACATACTTTTGGTCATATAGTGTGTGATTATATATATCATATCATTCACTAACAGATCAGGATCATCACTTTGCCAGATAAATTTAATTAGTCAATTTTACAACATGATGTACAATTCTGACGATGGTCTGTATCTGACCTATTCATGACTTCATTCAAGAATGCGTCTATTTGGAAACAATGGAAAAGTTGTCAAGAAACAATTTTACTCATGGAGAGAGGGGATAGGATAATATATAACGGGCTGTTCCATTTCAGTCGTTCACTCAGTATAACATACTATGGTGAGTCCACAACCAGTCATACAGTATTCACGCCCAGCTGGCCAATGGATGCCGAACCCACCCTTAGAAGCCCCTCCGCTATAATATCAGGCTCGCATTAATTTCCTAAATTCTTCACTCTTCAGCTCACCTGAAGGAAGAACATGTCACGCAATTTACACACGTTTCAAGCACACAAAAACTACAAGATTTGGCTCTGACTTAGATGTCTGTTAGTGGAGAGAGAGTTCTTTCCCCCTAGATATTGCGAGTTTTGGGTCATGATATTGCTTTTTTTTGTGCTAAAAGCTAACTACTCTCTGCTCTGCTCGTGTAGCTAATGCTTCCTTTCTTGGGTAGGATTTGTGTTTACTAAAAACCCAATACTTTCTGCTGTTCTGCTTCCTTGCTTGAGTAAGATGGCCAGTGGTGAGAGTTCAAAAAGGCTTACCAGCTGAGTTTGATCCTCCGACCGTGCCGTAGGGCATGTGGTTTCACAATAAAAATGTGTGATACTCATGAGTGCTGTCCTGTTTGCCTGGGGTGGAAACATGCTCAGCGGGCTTTGGCTCAGACCAGTTAGTGTGACATTGTCTCCGGCTGTGTTCAACTTCCATTGGGCGTCGGGCTGACTTTGTGAGAAAGATTGAGGCTGTTGGTGAAGGGTCATCCGGTGAAGCAACCTCAGGAAAGGGGTTGTCTGAGGCCGGGAGAGAGCAGCAGCAGTGGTCGGAGTTGATAGGGGTGTCATCCCAGCAGAATGAGGCTCATTACGGTTTCTCTGGCAATGTTCTGAGTCCGGATTCCGGGGATGATATGCTAGCCCTGGTTGGCTCTGGATGGCTTTGAATTCAGGTGAACCATTGGTTGTTAATGAAACTTTGATGGAGTAGTGTCGTTGGACGACAGATCACCTGGGTGTGGATTGACCGTCTTCTCCCCAGTGGAGTTCTTCCAGGTTTGGGGGAAGGTATTTGCCTCCTGTCACTGCAGCAGTGAATCGTTGCGCAACCCTGTTTAAAGATTTTGCCAATTAGCTAAAGACAACATGGGATTCCGCTCATTCAGTCAGGCTGGTGCTACCAGGTTATGGTGAATTCATGAATGTAGAGGGTATGGAGGAGGCAGGGCTCGTTTGTACACCGCCGATGGATGGAAAGCTGGAGTTACTTAGCTCCAGAGACTAACAAATGGGCTAATCCTGACATGGTGCTTCCGAATAAACAGTGCCGCTTCTCGGCAGATCAGCTGGACAAAGTGCATCAGGCTGATGATGTCGCGGCCCGGTCATTGAATGTGGTTACAATGCTGCAGATGTATCGGTTTGCTGAAGGAGCTGAATAAGACCGTCAAGGCAGGGAAGCCAGTTTTAGAGCTTCTCGACAAAATCCGTGCTACATCTTATTTTGTGCTGCGTCTGTCCATCTGTACTATCCTGGCTGTGGGGAAAAGTATGGGGGTGATGGTTGTGGATTTCTGAAACTGACAGGTATTTTGATGAGCCAGTTTCACCAACAAGGTTGTTTGGCTCGGCTATGGAGTACTTACAGGCTCATTTTGAGGAGAAACTGGCTCATCAAAACAGGTCCTTTTCCCACAGAAATCTTTCATGGGGCGGCTCAGCAGTTCCTGGAGCGTGAAGGAAGTGGTCGCATTCCGGCTCTGTCTGGCACGGTTTCAGCTGGGGCACTCTGTACCTTTTCGCTTGTGCCTGTGGTTATTGGGTCTATGATAACTGTGGTGCCCCTGGGACTTCTTCTGATGCTATGTGTCTGGACACATCTCACCACTGCCATCGGTTGCTCAAGTTATCCCCATCGTGCCTAAGGGCATTGACTCTTGGAGGGACCCGCGACTGCTGTTGCAGGGGGTTCTCATGGGCCGGGTAGTGTCCCGCAGGGTGATCACGACAGACGCATCATTACAGTGTGTGGGCGACTTGGAAAGAGGGATTTGGTCAACAGCGCAAAGGGCACTTCATATCAATTACCTAATTGAATGCACCAATTTGTAAGTCGCTCTGGATAAGAGCGTCTGCTAAATGACTTAAATGTAAAATGTAATGTAAAGCAACTGACTGTTTCGCTAGTGCTGAGGCGTTTCCTTCCGATGTTGGAGGTCCAGCATGTGTTGCCTCTCTGTATTGTCGTCTGTTCTTTCAATGAGGGATCTGGACACTCCGTTGGGAACGGATGCTTTGGCGTATCAGTGACTCTGCTCTATGTGCTTCTCCGGTGGAACTAATTCTATGAGATAGTTGTATACATATGCAATTGGTGTGGATTTGAGGGTTGGTGTGAAGTTAAAGGAGTTTCTCCTTTTCAGAGCTCTTTGGTAGACATTTTGATGTTCTTGCAATAGCTTTTTGAGCTGGGACTTTTTCACATGGAAGGTTTATATATCAGCCATCTCGGCGTGTCATATAGGGATTTACGGCTCCACCCCTGGGTCTCATCTTCTGGTGGTGAGGTTCCTGAAAGGCGTGTCTTGGCTCAGACCAGTATCTAAGCCTATGGCACCAACCTGGGACCTGACTGGTCCTGGATGGCCCGTGTCCAGTGCACGCTTTACTCAGGTATATGGATAAGACGA
Source organism: Oncorhynchus keta (assembly GCF_023373465.1). Classification (NCBI taxonomy): domain Eukaryota; kingdom Metazoa; phylum Chordata; class Actinopteri; order Salmoniformes; family Salmonidae; genus Oncorhynchus; species Oncorhynchus keta. The sequence continues at coordinate 7,060,518 of NC_068437.1, forward strand.
AGGATTTCCACATTTGTGACAATTTTTTTGTATTTTTCGCTAATCCAACTCAAGGTATGGCACTTTCTAATTGGATTGTGGAGGCTATCTCCCTGACATTTGACAGCAAATGACAAGGCTTTCCTAGCAGTGTGCTTTCTCACTCCACTAGGGGTGTGGTGGTTTCTTGGGCATTGTTCAGGGGCATGTTGGGAATTTATTCAGGTTACCACAGTTCGCTGTTGGTTTGAGCCTTAGGCTGCCTTAGGCTGCCTTGGGGTGTGGCAGCGCGTGAAGTGCGCATTATAAGGATTACCACAGATTCCTGCATGTTTGAGCTTTGGGCTGCCTTGGCAGTGTGTGAGTGCACAGTTTCCAGCTTACTGCAGGCTTCCTGTGGGTTTCACGTGGTTCATCGACTCTGGTCGACACTATGCAGCATGCGTGTGCTTTACCAAGGTGCAGCAGGTTCTGGTTCTCTATATGGGGCTCATGAGGCTCTGACAGTTCAGGCTTCTCAAGTATTAGGGAAAAAGGAGGCTTCTGTAACCCCTTTTTGGAGCCGGTGGAACATGTGTGTTCTTGGGCTGCCTCCTAGTTTGGTACCCATTGAGCCAGCTTGGGGCGTGATTGTATCTCCCCATAGTGTGTTATACCGGGTGATCGACTGAAAGGAAATGCAAAGTTATGAAAATAACTACTGCTCCTTGAACAAGGGAACGAGGTATAACATATTTTGACCAGCGCCATCAGTGGGTTTGGGATCGCTGAAGAGCGGTAATAAATTCAGGAAATTAAAGTGTGCCCCGGTATTACATCCAGGAAGGTGGGGCTTCTGACCGCGGGCTCGACATTGACTCCCCATAGTATGTTATACCTGTACGTTCTGATAAAACTTGCTCATTGTTATAGAGATATGCCCTTCCCTTAGACTTCATATGGGTAAAAAGTATACAATATTCAACGGTTGAAGAAAATAGCTCAAGGCTTGGAGTGGAAGACTGAGCGAAATACCTCAACGTTTCCACTTATAAATGAGAGCATTGGTCTGGTATTCCACTTTCTTACACATCAGATTCGATTGATGAGTTTGTAAGTTTCCTTTTTGATTTGAATGTCACACGATCTGGAGCAGAAGACCTGTAGCTAACGTTTCAATCGTGATCGCAAACGGTAATGGCGCTAATTCCAGTCCAACCATTATGGAGTCACACTCCCCCCACAGATTTTCAGAACATCTAGACGTTCTGATCTCGGAAATTACAGCTACCATTGCCACTCAGCTTAAAAATGCCATTGATGCTGCTCTGGCCCCATTCTCTGCTGTCCTGGATGGTGTCCGAGCCGCTGCGGATGAACAAGGCCGCTAACTTGACGGCTTTGAACATGACCTTTGTGACTAGAGTGACCGCATAGTAGACCTTGAGAAAACAGTCGCCCGTCTGAGCTCCGAATACCAAAAGCTGATTGGCAAGGCCGATGACCTGGAATCCCATTCTCGCCGTTGCAATCTTCAGGTTGTTGGTATACCAGAAACTTGAAGGATTGGACTCAGTTAATAAAGTGCGACTGACCCAATAAAGCAAATTTTCCTTTTGAAAACGCCCTATGTGGCATCGATATGAGTCAGATACATGTGTTGTAATGTCAAAATTTACTATAAAGTGTAAATAGGATCATTTTGGTCATAAATTCAGTCTCATCCAAAACAGAGATTTGCAAGATAATTGGGGGGGGGGGAATGATGTCACCGAATGAAGGGTACCGTAACAATTTGCCTTGGGTTGGGTAAGAGGGGAAGAGGCGAAGTGAAAAGGCTTACTTCGCCCAAAATCTGTCCACTAAAATGAGACAAATTTGCTACTTGGGGCTTATTTGATTGAATAGAAGTTACATAATGGTTAGGTTATTACGAATGCACTAATATAAGTGGATGCATGCTGCATATTGTCAACTATATCAGAGTTGTTCACAAGGCTATCTGCCCCCTCATTGGCTAGAATGGTCCCACCTGATCTTACCTGCCTTCTATCTTTGAGGACATGTATTTCCAATGTTAGAGCGGTCACTCGACTATCTTGTCAATATAATTGGACATCTTTGGTTTTTTGTATTTCAATCCAGCCCACAGCAGGCAGCAAGTTATCATCAATTCGAAGCACAGGTGCACGAGAGCTGATCCTTATACCATGGTCAATTCATACACAAATATTAAAAGGATTTAATGAGAACTAAAAGAAGTGCAACATACAAGTATTGGCCCATTCACATTGTGTAATTTATTGACGGTCCTTAACTAGGCCCACAGGCTATCCAAAGTTAAACCAACTTCACCATGGTCACACACCGGCAGGCTGAAGCTAATTGGCGAAAGAAGTTGGCTAGCTTGTTAGCTAGTCTAGGCTACTTACAAACAGAAGACCTGGTTAGACTGTTTCAATTTATCAAGAAGGGTGAGTGACTGTAACTGTGTACTGTTTTGGCAGAGGGAAAGTAAAAATGCTTCCCATATTCAAACACACACACAAGAGACACTTTCATCAGAGCACCCCTCCAAAACCCAAATCTCGTTCTGTCACATATCCTAATGAGGAGAATTGAAACCGAGGCTAAATCAGGAAGTTCAGCCCCCCTTTAACATCCAACAGAGGGTGGAGTTTGAGTTTGAAAGGTTAACAAGTTACCCAGCAACAGATATATGAAAAGGGATTATGTGCTTATACCATTCAACAGGTCTGTGAATATGATGTAGACGTATATAATTCCTCTCTGTTGAGTAAACATTATGTTCTGACAATAGCTATTGATATCTCCCTTGAGTGGTCGTCTGCCAAACTGAATGCATGATTATATTTCATGTGTGCAGCCTTATTTAAACCAGGTCTGCTCACTGAACTTGACAGATGCTGTTTGTTCTGCCACGTCAGATGAAAGGGTAAAAATAAAACATGTTATAAATGTATTATGAAGCAGTGGTGCTGTTGCCATGAAAGTAAGTGACGCCTCTGGAAACTAGAATAAACGCCCCAGAACCTGAAGCCAAGATCTGCTGGCGAAACATGGATTTCGAACTGAAAGAAGGATCTCTTTCTTCCCGAAATACATATTTTACAGTTCACCAAAAATCCCTCCCTTCTGTACATTTTGTACCCTTCTGTTGAGTAGTTCATTCCTGCTGTTCTTTCCTCTGCTCTGACATAGCAGTGAGTGTCCGGTGGACCTCAAACATTTGAGACACAAAGGCTCCTTTTACAGTAATCAACATGAAAAAAATGTTTTATGCTGTTTGTTTGCTTTTCCTTTTTCGGGACAGTTTCCCCTATTACACCCTCTAGTAGGGCCTCTCCCGTCTGCGAATGGATTCGCCCTGTACCTCATAAAACAGTTAAAAAAAGAGCCCTCTTCCCATGGCTCCAAAACCACCTCAAAGCTTGGTAGGGTGGAGTCTGGAGGGAAGCTGCGCAGAAAAAAAACAGCACTTCATGTCATCAGGCATGCACGGCTGCCGAGGCACAGGGTTTCTCTACCTCCCCCAACCCCCTCTTTTGCCGACAGAGTTGAGAGAGAGTCTGTGTTTGCTTAGTTTAGCCAGTATGCCCTAATGAATTAATTGACTCCACCATCCACTTAATCTCTTCAAATGAGCGTGCAGTGATTGGGAGTTTCGGCCTGCTGAGTTGATTCTCTCTGGGAAGGGGGGGAAAGCAGACCTCCCCTCGGGAAGCCAAAAGAGAAGAAAGGCTGAGTGTTGTTTGTACCCCTCTGTCGACAATATTACTGAGCGCTTTCTACCAAGGAGAGCCTACTGCACCAAATGGCTTCTCCCAGCGTGTTCTCCCTGTGACATTCTGTAGTTATGACAAACTCACTGCACAATCTGATAGGAGCTGTGTATGCTTGGGAATACCCCTTGGTGCAAAAGAATATACAGTACTGAGTACACACACGTGCACACACACACACACACACACACACACACACACACACACACACGTGCACACCTGGCTGGTCGTTGGCAACTGAAGTGCATCAAAAAGAGTCCCACAGTATTACAGCAGTTGTTGTTGTTTGTTTGTTTCTCTGGCTGTCTTCCAGTGGGCGGGAGGCAGTATGTGTAAGACTGTGTGTCTGTGGTTCCCCTGGAGTGTGGCTGTGGCTTACTGGGCGGATTCTGTTCAGCAAAGGGCTCGGCGTGGGGGGTAACGGGTGATGCGGCAGGGTTAGCAGATCACACGTTGCTTGTCATGATCACAAATGGATACGTTTTGAAACACATTAAGAGCATAGTGTACCCGTTATGGTGTCAGAGTAGTGACATTTTACATGAAGTTTACCACCATGATAAATTCATGAATGTCATAACAATATATTTAATGTGCCCAAAGTGAAAGGTGGGCTGTCATTCAGTTGCCAAATAGCGCAAAAACAACTTGTCCTTTCAACCATTACAGTTGAAGTCGGAAGTTAAAAGTCATTCAAACTCGTTTTTCAACCACTCCACAAATGTCTTGTTAACAAACCATAGTTTTAGCATGGCACACGTAATTTTTCCAACAATTGATTACATACAGATTATTTCACTTATAATTCACTGTATCACAATTCAAGTGGGTCAGAAGTTTATATACACTAAGTTAACTGTGCCATTAAACAGCTTGGAAAATTCCAGAAAATGACGTCATGGCTTCAGAAGCTTCTTATAGACTAATTGACATAATTTGATTCAATTGGAGGTGTACCTGTGGATGTATTTCAAGGCCTACCTTCAAACTTAGTGCCTCTTTGCTTGACACCATGGGAAAATGAAAATAAATCAGCCAAGACCTCAGAGAAAAAATTGTAGACCTCCACAAGTTTGGTTCATCCTTCGGAGCAATTTCCAAACGCCTGAGGGTGCCACGTTAATCTGTACAAACACTAGTACGCAAGTATAAACACCATGGGACCACGCAGCTGTCATACCGCTCAGGAAGGAGACGCATTCTGTCTCCTAGAGATGAACGTTCTTTGGTAAGAAAGTGCAAATCAATCCCAGAACAAGAGCAAAGGACCTTGTGAAGATGCTGGAGGAAACGGGCACAACAGTATCAAATCAAATCAAATTTTATTTGTCACATACACATGGTTAGCAGATGTTAATGCGAGTGTAACGAAATGCTTGTGCTTCTAGTTCCGACAAAGCAGTAATAACCAACAAGTAATCTAACTAACAATAAGGGGATAAAGAATATGTACATAAGGATATATGAATGAGTGATGGTATAGGGCAGAATACAGTAGATGGTATCGAGTACAGTATATACATATGAGATGAGTATGTAGACAAAGTAAACAAAGTGGCATAGTTAAAGTGGCTAGTGATACATGTATTACATAAGGATGCAGTCGATGATATAGAGTACAGTATATACGTATGCATATGAGATGAATAATGTAGGGTAAGTAACATTATATAAGGTAGCATTGTTTAAAGTGGCTAGTGATATATTTACATAATTTCCCATCAATTCCCATTATTAAAGTGGCTGGAGTTGGGTCAGTGTCAGTGACAGTGTGTTGGCAGCAGCCACTCAATATTAGTGGTGGCTGTTTAACAGTCTGATGGCCTTGAGATATAAGCTGTTTTTCAGTCTCTCAGTCCCAGCTTTGATGCACCTGTACTGACCTCGCCTTCTGGATGATAGCGGGGTGAACAGGCAGTGGCTCGGGTGGTTGATGTCCTTGATGATCTTTATGGCCTTCCTGTAACATCGGGTGGTGTAGGTGTCCTGGAGGGCAGGTAGTTTGCCCCCGGTGATGCGTTGTGCAGACCTCACTACCCTCTGGAGAGCTTTACGGTTGAGGGCGGAGCAGTTGCCGTACCAGGCGGTGATACAGCCCGCCAGGATGCTCTCGATTGTGCATCTGTAGAAGTTTGTGAGTGCTTTTGGTGACAAGCCGAATTTCTTCAGCCTCCTGAGGTTGAAGAGGCGCAGCTGCGCCTTCTTCACGACGCTGTCAGTGTGAGTGGACCAATTCAGTTTGTCTGTGATGTGTATGCCGAGGAACTTAAAACTTGCTACCCTCTCCACTACTGTTCCATCGATGTGGATAGGGGGGTGTTCCCTCTGCTGTTTCCTGAAGTCCACAATCATCTCCTTAGTTTTGTTGACGTTGAGTGTTAGGTTATTTTCCTGACACCACACTCCGAGGGCCCTCACCTCCTCCCTGTAGGCCGTCTCGTCGTTGTTGGTAATCAAGCCTACCACTGTTGTGTCGTCCGCAAACTTGATGATTGAGTTGGAGGCGTGCGTGGCCACGCAGTCGTGGGTGAACAGGGAGTACAGGAGAGGGCTCAGAACGCACCCTTGTGGGGCCCCCGTGTTGAGGATCAGCGGGGAGGAGATGTTGTTGCCTACCCTCACCACCTGGGGGCGGCCCGTCAGGAAGTCCAGTACCCAGTTGCACAGGGCGGGGTCGAGACCCAGGGTCTCGAGCTTGATGATGAGCTTGGATGGTACTATGATGTTGAATGCCGAGCTGTAGTCGATGAACAGCATTCTCACATAGGTATTCCTCTTGTCCAGGTGGGTTAGGGCAGTGTGCAGTGTGGTTGAGATTGCATCGTCTGAATATGTACCTCCATCCTTGTTGACCTTGTTTTTCTAGATCCATCTGGTAGGACAGGATAGGTACAAGAAATATGGCAGAAACTGTACACACACTCTAACACGGAACCCAAACCGGCTGCGCGCATGCGCCATTGTGCGCCATCGTGTATACATTTATTTTGTTCCCCCACACCAAACGCGATCGCAACATGCAGGTTAAAATATCAAAACAAACTCTGAACCAATTACATGAATTTGGGGACAGGTCGAAAAGCATCAAACATGTATGGCAATTTAGCTAGCTAGCTTGCACATGCTAGCTAATGTGTCCTATTTAGATAGCTTGCTGTTGCTAGCTAATTTGTTCTGAGATATAAACAATGAGTTGTTATTTTACCTGAAATGCACAAGGTCCTCTACTCCGACAATTAATCCACACATAAAACGGTCAACCGAATCGTTTCTAGTCATCTCTCCTCCTTCCAGGCTTTTTTATCTTTGAACTTATATGGTGATTGGCATCTAAACTTTCATAGTATTACCACGACGACCGGCAAAACAGTTAGTCTTTCAATCAACCACGTGGGTATAACCAATGAGAAGATGGCACGTGGGTACCTGCTTCTATAAACCAATGAGGAGATGGGAGAGGCAGGACTTGCACCGCGATCTGCATCAGAAATAGGAATGACTTCTATTTTAGCCCTTGATAATGCAGACGCTCGTTGGCGCGCGCAATAATTAAATAACATCGATTTCAAAATTTATTTTGCAATGCTCGCGCACGCGACGTGTCCGTTCTGATCAGCATGTAACAGTACAATGTGCATTTTAAGACACCCTCATTCTCAAGCATCACCCCTTCCTGAGCCAGAGGGTGTCCCAAAATGTACATGGTACATTAGAGGGCAAGCTATTGAGGAGATATTACCTTATTGCTTTCACCTAGCCCTTTCTGATCCATGAGGGGGAATGGTCCATTACAAATCAGTCCATGCTAGCCAATAATACATGCCTCTTTGCCCTTGTTACTCATTCTCACAGAGGGTGCAATACGTCCAACCCAATCCATAAATAATTAGTCCCAAAAAACTCATTTTTCCATTCACAAGTTATTGACATAGATATACAGATCTGGTACCGTTCACAAGAGATAAAACTATCTCTAATCTCCCATAATCCTTTGCAGCTGGGATCTGCATTTCCAGCACAGCAGTAGTCCATAGCATCTCCTGACCCGAACATCCATCTATCCATCCCCATGCACCTATCTACACAATCCACTCACACTCACCCCCCTTAAACAAGTTTGCTCCATATAAGCACATCCCATATGTGCAGAGCAACAGTTTGCTGTGAACAGTGTCTTGAAACCCCTGTAATTCATTCTGGGTGAGGAGGGGTTTAGCTGATGTCATCATAAATAATGGTAATAGTTGAATAAATGCCCTATTTTCCCAGACTAAAAGGGTGGTGACGTGGCGCTCAAAAGCTCCCATTCTTCAAACATTGTGTAGTCTGGGGTCTCTTTGACCTTATCCTGTACTGTGTCCAATGTCTTCCTCTCTCCAAGAATCCCCAAATAGCACCCAAGTTCCAAATAAGGACCAACACATCTATCTGCAGCTGTAGATTTGCTCCCACAATGCACTGTTCTGACATTTATATAATACACTCAAACAATAGTGTTAGAAATTCTGAGACATTTGGAATAAATTCTGAATGCCTGCACATCAGTACTAAGAATGTGTAGATTTAGCTTCATAGAAATTAAGTTAAAGTCCTAACATGGGCTTTTATTGTTGACAATCTGTGAACAGTTTAGGCTTGTTAGAAACATTCAGATGTTGTTCCGCAGAGAGTGCAGAGAATGTTTTCAAAGTTAAGTAAGTTTACGAAAGGAAGAAAAAAAGGACTGGCTTGGTGTGAAAGACTCAATGAGTCTTCATGAGTGTCTGTCATGTGCAATTTGGTTTTTCACTCTCTTTTTCACTCACTCTTCATATCTAAAAATGGATCATTGCGTTGTAGTACCATGACATCCAATGTTGGCCATAAGCATAGCAAAGGTCTTTCTAACAACCCCCATGAAACTCAATGAAAGCATTCACATCTATTGGAATTTTAACAATATTAGGATAGCTTGCAAATTGGTTCCTTGTGTTGTTTGTTGGTAAAATGGGGATGCTTAAGTCAGATGTTTTTTTCACTTCTTGTGAGGAAAAACATTTTAAGAATGTTGCAGCGCTTCCAAGCCAAACCTCAAGGTATGTTGACAACAACACGCCCAAGATATGGGGGACTTTTGTTGAAAAAAAATGAAAAATAAACAAGTTGAAAACAGAAAGCTGACTTTAAATTTAAATACCAGTCTGAAAGATTCTCAGAGAGCCGTGAAATATTTTGAACTGTTGTCACGTTCTGACCTTTATTTCCTGTGTTTTGTTTTTAGTTAGTATGGTCAGGGCGTGAGTTGGGTGGGCAGTCTATGTTTGTTTTTCTAGGTTTTGGGAATTTCTATGTTTCGGCCTAGTATAGTTCTCAATCAGAGGCAGGTGTCATTAGTTGTCTCTGATTGAGAATCATACTTAGGTGGCCTGGGTTTCACTGTGTGTTTGTGGGTGATTGTTCCTGTCTCTGTCTTTGCACCAGATAGGACTGTTTTAGGTTTTCTCACGTTTGTTGTTTTTGTTAGTTTGTTCATGTGAAGTGATTTATTAAAGCATGAATCAAAACAACCACGCTGCGCTTTGGTCCGCCTCTCGCTCCGATGAAGAAAACCATTACAACTGTAAAACCTAAACCCCATGATTACCATATTCCAGTTTATTCCCTTGTGAGGTATTAGATTTTGCATGTGTAGACCATGTGCCACATACGTTCAGAAAGTATTCATACACCTTGATTTACTCCACATTTGGTTGTGTTAGAGCCTGAATAAAAAACTATTCAAAACTATTCACCCATCTACATACAATATTCCATAATAACAAAGTGAAAACATGTTTTTTGAAATTTAAGCAAATTTATTGAAAATGTGAAAAAAAAAAAAAATTACATAAGTATTCACACCCCTGAGTCAATACATTTTAGAATCACCTTTGGTATCGATTACAGCTGAGAGTCTTTCTGGGTAATTCTCAGGAAACTCACCTGGATTGTACACATTTTTTTGCAGTTTTACTTTACTTTTATTTTTATTCTGTACAGGCTTCCTTCTTTTTACTCTGTCAATTAGGTTAATATTTTGAAGTAACTACAATGTTGTTGATCCGTCCTCAGTTTTCTCTTATCACAGTCTTTAAACACTGTAACTGTTTTAAAGTCACCATTGGCCTCAATGGTGAAATCCCTGAGCAGTTTCCTTCCTCTCCTGCAACCGAGTAAGGAATGACACCTTTATCTTTGTGGTGACTGGGTGTGTTGTTATACCATCTAAAGTGTAATTAATAACTTCACCATGCTCAAAGCAATATTCAATGCCTGATTTTTTTTTACCCATCTACTAATAGGTGCCCTTCTTTGCAAGGCATTGGGCAACCTCCCTGGTCTTTGTGGTTGAATCTGTGTTTGAAATTCACTGCTCGACCAAGGGACCTTACATATAATTGTATGTGTGGGATTTAGAGATGAGTTAATCATTAAAAATTCATGTTAAACACTATTATTGTTCACTGAGTGAGTCCACGCAACTTATTATATGACTTGTTAACCTGCAAGTCTTAACGAGGGCTGTGAGATTTTCACTCCTGCTTAGAGCTTTGAAGGCGCTTGGTCTTAGTACTATCCTAAGCCCTTACTACAAAGTTAATATTGCAGTTACAGCTGGTGTGAGGGGAAGTAGTCCTAGGGCTAAAATAGTAATTAAGCACATTTTTACTCATGAAAATATTTAGCCATGTCATAAAAAAGTGGTTGAAAACGTATTGACTCAAGACATTTCAGCTTTTCATTTTTTATTTTATTTTATAAAAATGTATAAAAACATAACATTCCACTTTGACATTAAGGGGTATTGTGTGTAGGCCAGTAACACAAAATCTAAATTGTATACATTTTAAAATCAGGCTGTAACACATCAAAATGTGAAAAATGTCAAGTAGTGTGAAGGAAGCCTATATTCTCACACATATCAACTTTTCAGCATTCTGCAAGGATGGTTTGCTTACTTAGAGGGTAAGCAACAGTGAGCACATCTGCAGATCATTTTGGTTTTGTTCGCACTGTAAGAAAGTCCCCATTTTGGTGTGCTCTGCATTTGTTGTGCAGATAAGTGTATTCTTTTCAGTTTAATGGGGCAAAAGGAAGAACGGAAAGGTTAATCTTTGCAGTTTATAGGTTCTCCTCCATAATAACTAACAGGTAGTCTGAAAAATAGAGAAACATCCTCTTTCAAATAAGGTCAGAATTTTTTTAAGGCCAAACATTCTGTGAATGCATTGGTTAACCGAACGTTACATAACGTTCCGAGGAAGACATATTGTGTCCTTTAAGACATATTTCAGCGACATGATGGAATATGATTGCTTCTGAACATGTAAGCTAAACATCTCTCTGCTAGTTCCATTAGGCACTGGTTAACCAACTTCTTTTTAACCCGGAAACGGTTCAACAAAACCCTGTGTGCAGGCATTGTCATTGCCACATACATGGATACAGATTTCTCAAGCAATGTGTTATGTATAGGTTTCATTCTGTCTTTGTCATTAATATGTTATACCACAGTTCTGTGATATACCCTTGTAGGTAAGTGAGGTCTCTTAGTAGGAGAACTGAAGGGCCTAGACATCTGGTACACATACGGTGAGTGTGTGTACTGGTTAATAAATTAGGAATGAAATGGGAAGGGAAGGAGGTGGACGAATGAACATATGCCCCCCAGGGGACTGTCACAGCATCATCATAATGACGTACTATCAGCTTGCAACTACAGAGATAGAAGACATCCCCAAATGCCTTTATGCCTTGCTGCTGTAGACATGGAATATGGGGGAGTGGATCTACTTGGTTTGAATCAAGAACAGTCAAGAGTTTACAAATCATTGCCTCAGAAAGCTGGCTATCGAACAATGCATCCATGGTGGATAATGTCAGATCATCAGAACTTTACATTTACAGTATGAAATAAGTCTAAAGACGTAGATTATGGTTATAATATCTCTTCATTCAATATGGAATATGTTACTACATGTTGTTAATTTACATTAGATATTCATCTCACACACTAACTCATCTTTGCTTGCTCCTGGGAAGGTAGTGCCTATTTGCTAGCTCCTGAGAGCGTAAGGCATCGAGCGTAGTGCATCCTTTTCTAGGTATGCATTACGAATGCACAAGGTACTAAATATGTCAGGAATAGATGCCATTATGGAATTAGCTAAGGATGCTAGCTACAGTAATTCATAATGTTATTATCGCTAACCACATTGAAGATAGTCACCCTTGCGTCCTTTGCATGGACCAACTTGATAGAGTCAATAACGCATTCACGCACAGAAATGCAGCATTGATTTTAGTCAAGTGCTTTGTCAAAAAGTCCTCTGTGGTACAGTCTCTATAGAGCTGCCTCCAGCTGTGAATAGAAGAGACATCCTTCACTTTCCCTTTTTTCCTCAGCGACCCAGTCTCTCAACCATGTTAATAATCTTCTCTTCTTCTCCCTCCCATTTACTGTGTGTCAGCCAAACCCGTATTCATCACAACTTGACACCAATATCAATATTGTTTGCCTGAAGTGTGCAAAAAAAAAACATATAGAGGCGAAAGAATGTGGTCGTAAATCTAGATAAAGCCGTTGAGCTGTCTCCATTGTATGTAAAACTATGTTGGTAGATGTGTGTTTTATGCAAGAAATCTGTGCTTGCCATCTGCAGGGTAGAGTATATTTTATTCTGTGGAATGATTCACACAGGAGCCTATATAGTGCTTTCATCAACATAATTACACTGTGATAAGATCAAAGATCTTATGGTGGATGATTGTTTTGGCATGTGTAGGCCGAAACCGAGATGTGTGTGTTAGCCTATCGCACCAGATTGAATACATGAAGACATGGAGTGGACATAAATAATTGGGATAAAACAGCAACACTGTTGCTTCTCCCTACAGATGTATGATCTTAATTGTATCACCCTGTTGCAGCAGAACTTTTAAGAAGGATTCTGAAGTTTGTAAATTCTACTTAGGAATTTCAGACTTAAAAAATCCTGCAGCAACAGGATTATTTTCCTGCTATGCAAACAGGCTCAAATTCAGATCCTACATCTGCATATAGACTCATTATCTGCTTAGTTAAGCTGGGTCTGGGCTGATGATGGTGAAGCTAAAAGATAATAAGCGTTTGGAGTAGGCCTAATGCATTATGCTCTGTGGTTGTCTTGGAAAGCTAATGCTAATTTCATGCACAATGACTAGCATCTAGCATACTACCCGGGATATTGAGCATGTTACGCACTGTGTATTACAAAGAGGGTCATTTGGGATTAGGAGCAGAAGCCAATTCATTCAAATGGAATGAAGAGATAACAGTAAATCAATTGCAGTCAATGAGGTGCAATTGCTTGTAATTACATTGGTTTAACCACTGGGAAAGCTGTTTGAACAACAGCGTCTAAAAATTGCTCCATGATTGTTATAATCTAAATGCAAATAGGGGAATAAATACTCTACTGTTTTTCCATCGTCTTGCCAGCTCTTTGACACATTGTTCGCGTGCAAAAATGATGTACGAAGTTCCTTTCTCTCTCCCTTTCTGTTCTCTCTCTTTCTCTCTCTGTCTGGTCCAATCTGTCTTTTAACAAATCTCTTTCTCTTTCCACTCTCTATCTGTCTCTGTTTCTCGTTCCACTCTCTTAGTGTCTCTCATTTTCTCTCTGTCTCTATATGCAGTGAGCTCCAAAAGGGACAGTGACAATTGGGACAGTGACAATTGTTGCGTTGTTTTGGCTCTGTACTCCAATACTTTGGATTTGAAATGATACAATGACTATGAGGTTAGTCATGTGCAGACTGTCAGCTTTAATTTGAAAGGCATTTTCATCCATATTGGAAGAACCGTTTAGAAATTACAGAACGTTTTGCACCTGAAAGGAATATGTTCTACATTAATGTGGATGCTACCATGATTACAGATGGTCCGAATGAATCGTGAATAATGATGAGTGCGAAAGTTACACATGCACAAATATCATACCCCTCAAAAATGCTAACCTCCCCTGTTATTGTCACGCCTTGGTCTTAGTATTTTGTGTTTTCTTTATATTATTTGTTCAGGCCAGGGTGTGACATGGGTTTATTGTGTTGTCGTATTGTTTTTTTTTTGTAGGCATTGGGATTGTGGCTGATTAGGGGTGTGTCTAGCATAGGCTTGGCTGCCTGAGGCGGTTCTCAATCAGAGTCAGGTGATTCTCGTTGTCTCTGATTGGGAACCATATTTAGGTAGCCTGGGTTTCACTGTGTATTTTGTGGGTGATTGTTCCTGTCTCTGTGTAGTGTTCACCAGATAGGCTGTAATAGGTTTTCGCGTTTCGTTTGTTGTTTTTGTTATTATAGTTATTTCATGTATCGTCGATTCTTCATTAAAGAACATGAGTATCCACCACGCTGCATTTTGGTCCGCTTCTCCTTCAACTGACGAATGTCGTTACAGTTATTCTAATTCTGAGAGGTTAGTATGTCTTGGGGGTATATTTGTACAACAGATTAGAGATACCGTATATATATATATTACAATAAAAGTGACTCCAAAGTTTCACAATACATTATTTACCATTCCTTTCTATTGGGCATAAAATAATCTAAAACACAACCAAAGCAAACAGCAAATGCATCCATGAAGTTTGTAGAGTAACACGTTTTATGTAATCATTGTGTGCTAGGAATATGGGACCAAATGCCAAACGTTTGACTACTTTAATACATATACTGCATAAGTGAATTTGGTCCCCTAAAATGGGGGGACTATGTACGTAAAGTGCTGTAACCCTTTCTTCAGTACTTTGTTGAAGCACTTTTGGCAGCGATTACAGCCTCAAGTCTTCTTGGGTAGGATGCTACAAGCTCGGCACACCTGTATTTGGGGAGTTTCTCCCATTCTTCTCTGCAGATCATCTCAAGCTCTGTCAGGTTGGATGGGGAGCGTCGCTGTACAGCTATTTTCAAGTCTCTCCAGAGATGTTTGATCGGGTTCAAGTCCAGGCTCTGGCTGGGCAACTCAAGGACATTCAGAGACTTGTCCTGAAGCCACTACTGCATTGTCTTGACTGCGGGCTTAGGGTCATTGTCCTGTTGGAAGGTTAACCGTTGCCTCAGTCTGAGGTCCTGAGCCCTCTGGAGCAGGTTTTCATCAAGGATTTCTCTATACTTTGCTCCGTTCTTCTTTCCCTCGATCCTGACTAGTCTCCCAGTCCCTGAAAAACATCCCCCAGCATGATGCTGCCACCACCATGCTTCACCGTTGGGATGGTGCCAGGTTTCCTCCATCTGGATCTTGGTCACCTCCCTGGCCAAGGCCCTTCTCCCCTAATTGCTCAGTTTGGCCGGGCGGTCAGCTATAGGAAGAGTCTTGGTGGTTCCAGACTTCTTCTGTTTAAGAATAATGGAGGATGCTGTGTTCTTGGGTACCTTCGATGCTCCAGAAATGTTTTAGTACCCTTCCCCAGAGCTGTGCCTCGACACAATCCTGTCTCGGAATTCTACGGACAATTCTTTCGACCTCTGGCTCAGTTTTTGCTCTAATATGCAACTGTATAGACAGGTGTGTGTCTTTCCAAATCATGTACAATCAATTGCATTTACCACAGGTGGACGCCAATCAAGTTGGATGATCAATGGAAACAGGATGCACCTGAGCTCAATTTCAAGTCTCATAGCAAAGGGTCTGAATACTTATGTAAATAAGGTATTTCTGTTTTACATTTTTTATAAATTTCAAAAAATTTCACTTTGTCATTATGATGGATTGTGTGTAGATTGATGACGAAAATGTGTAATTTAATCAATTTTAGAATAAGGCTGTAACGTAGCAATCATGTGGAAAAGGGGAAGGGGTCTGAATACTTTCCGAATGCACTGTAACTCCTGGATGGAGTGGGGACTAATTTATGATTACTAGGAGGCTGAGAGTCTGAGTTTTCCCCTCAGGGGGACTTCTCACTGAAACAGCACATGTTTAAACCATTAACATGGATGTGGCCATTGGGATGGGAATACGGGTGTTTTGTGGTCCACAACCGCAACAGAAAAAAAAATGGGACTTGAAGGATAAAGTGTAACGCAACATTCTTACCGCATTGGCTTTTAAGTGGGCTTTTAAGTGGAGTTTGAAAGTGGTGGAACAGTTTCCAAATGTCTTGTATGTTTTTGCAATTCGAAGACAATTCTATTCACTGTGCTGTCTCCCATTGAACCTTGAGTCCACCACCAATCAATTCCTGTCGATATATATACAGTTTATACTGTATGTCTAGACCTCATAATGTGCTAGACCTTTTGAACAATATCATCCTTTGAGCCAAGTTTAGATTGCATCTTGATTGAGACTGGTCCATAAAGTAATTGCAGAGGCTATTAAGTAACCCACAGTCAATCAACAGTGATTACTGGGTTTCACTGTAAACTTTGTTTTGTAGAGTTTGTGCATCCTGTATCGTAACATATTTGGGGGCTCGTCAGGTATAAATCAATAGTAGATGTACAATACAGTATTTCACAAACACATTTCAGACTTATTTCATGTTTATCCTGAAAACCTACTTGGATAGATGGAATATGCCCTCAGGGTTCCCCATTTCCCAATATGAAATAATATCTTGGACTTATCTATCTCTGCACAGTTGGTTCGAGAGCGTACCATGGACAGCCATGCCAAAGAGTGAGAATGTGGCTGAGCTGAGAACCTGTTTCGGATTAATCTGAGTGGGTTTTCTCTCTGTCTCTTAATGACTCCCGACCTACATTTTCCGTGGCCAACGATACTATCAATCTTTAAGTTAGACTAAAAACTTCCCGAAACAAATTGTCATGGTATAGGAAAGGAAAATGGATGAATAGATGGATGAAAATTCAGAGATGGAAGATTAGACAGGCTTTTAAGTCGTTTTGCAGTGTTCCCCGGTTTTCCTAGCGCCCGTGTTTATTTTGGGCTGTGGAGAGTGGTGGTAGGGCGAGGGAGGGAGGCAGAGGGGGGTGAGAGGTGGGGTAGTCTGGGGTGGCTTGCTCCTAATTTCTCCCAAATGAGAGGCAGTCAGTCAGTAAAAACAGGGTGGGGCCCCTGAGATGTAGCGTTGTGGAAATGGTGCCGGGAGTGGCGGGAGAGCTCCAGCTAAGGGTGGAGTGACCAGACCAACCAGGAAACTGAATACAATGATTGAGTGGTTGTGGAAAACCTAGTTGTTGGGGGAAAAAGTGAGCGAAGCAAGGCGGAGGTGGAGTGGGCAAGGAGAGCTGGGGGAGGGGTAGCTAGACAGCTTCAGGAAAAGCATTTATGGGGAGCTTTAATACAGTGGACTAGGATAGGGAGGGGTGGACGGTGAGTTGGCTTATGGGAAAGGAAGGGGAGTGGTGGGGGGCAACCTGAGCCCTGCGGGGTCTTCATCTGGTCTGCATTAAGGGGCTAATGTTGTGCTCTGATCTCACACACACACTGACTTACACACCAGGGTTGTAAGCCAGAAAGGGAGCAACGCAGCTTTCTGCTTCTGTATCACAGTTTCCTCTCCACAGACTGTACACACAACCAGGCATGCTTGGCTAGGGGCTCACACGCCACAGCCCATAGAGAGAGCTCTGATCTGGGCTCTGCCTCAGACTAAGGGACACTTTACTTTCCCCCTTTCTATACCCCATTCAGCTTATCCATATACCTGATTCACTGCACAGAACACAGCGTACAAAGGAGCCAGTAAAGAGAAATGTCTTTATGAATCAGGTCTCAACTATTGTCCTTTGTTGACATTCAGAGGGCGATTTATGACAGAGATCTGCTACCAAATTTTTCTCCACTCCATTGAAAAGCCAATGTCATAGGGATAATTAGCTGTTGCGTGAATGAAGGCTGCTCTCTAGTGCTCATAACCAGAGTCATAACGGGGCAAATGTTAATACTGGTGAATACTGAATTAATTATGTTTTTGAAATGTCAGGAACAGTTGATTAGGTTAAAGTGGCAGGACTACAGACATGGAGGTAAAGGTGATAGAAACTGTATGGAATATTTTACATATGCACTACACTGGTAGTGGGTATATGGAAAGGAAAAAAAGGAAGTATTATACACATCAATCATCTCTTTCCAATATAGTGACATGAGGCTATGGTTGAACTTTATGCTACTGGTCTCATGTCAGAGTAACTACAGTGTAATAACCTATGTAATTACACTGTAACAAGCTAGTAAGTGCATTACATTATGGAGTAATTAGTACTTACATGTTCTCTCCATTTTTGTATTTAGCAGTGGTAAATGCCTGTAGTGACCTAGCTACATGGTAATTTCCTCCATGCTTATGTCTTTGTAGTGTAGTTACCCTGTAACGAAGCCTATGTAATTTAAAGTAATACTTTATTACACTGCACTTGTCTATTGACTCAAGTGTCCCCAGGCATTGCTGACGCGGTCCACAAGTTCGATGAAGGAGTCTTCAGGAGACAGCACCCTGGGGTTTTGAAGTCCCTCCTGCAGGTCATACGAGCATAAACAATCCCTTGTTGTTAGTCCCGGTGGGGGGGCTGGTCAATCATATGATGTCACGGGGGGATTATTTAAACAGGACCCACCCGCAGGGACCTTGGAGGTTGATGGCTTCCGTAGCTCGCCTGGGCCTTACAGAGGCGTCCTTTGTATTGCCTGGCTATAAACCAGGCAGGGCTCAGGCCTGGTACAATGCTCCTGTTGAGGTTTCTGTTTTTGTTCAAATGCTGTTAGGTGAGCGAGATTATCCGTCCAGTCCATTTGTGACGACTGCTATTAGTCTTTTCATTTGGGTGTGATAAACTCTAAACCAAATAGTGAACCTGTTGTCCTGCTTGCTATAATGGAAGACATACAATTATTTACATACAAGGTAAACAATGTTGGTGATTTCAGCCTGAGGTGTCTTTTCGAGGTGTCTAAATAGGAAAGAATGAAGGATTGTATGACATCACTTGGTATATGTCTGGGGCAAAAGTGTGACACCAATCATAATTTTGTTTTGATGAGACACTTTTTTCCAAATTTCCCCTCTTTGTTGGTGAACCAAGCCCAGACAACAGAGACTCTGCACGCAGAGACATGCAAATGGTATCCACTAGTTCATCTGACTCTGCAAAGTAGATAAAGGGCTTCATTGCTGAAATCCCAAAGTATCCTTTAAATCAAAGTTATTCTCCACCTCAACTTTCCCATGTTTTTCCCTCATTTCTCTTGTCGATTTCACAGCTGAACTTACACCACTATGTTATGCTTCTCTCTAAGATGGAAGGGTCCTTATGTTTTCCCACTCCATGTGTAAGCGCGGTGGGTTTTTACGAAGGAGCAGAACTGTTGTAACTATTCGCAGGGAGAAGGCCACCCCCTGAGTCATGTCCAATGGCCACCATATTAAATCTTTTATTCATCTTCCCCCCGGCGGCTTTGGTGAATCTTGAGGGAACGCGGAGGTAGATGGGAATCTGAAAGGAGGCTAAAATTATGTTGTGCTTGCCTTCACAATGCATGGGTCCCGTGTGAGAAATAGCTCCTCAATAACTGTAAATGTATGTCCCTGGTATGTTTACATACACCTTTGCCAAATACATTGAAACTCCGTTTTTCACAATTCCTGACATTTAATCCTAGTACAAATTCCCTGTCTTAGGTCAGTTAGGATCACCACTTTATGTTAAGAATGTGAAATGTCAGAATAATAGTAGAGAGAATGATTTATTTCAGCCTTTATTCCATTCATTACATTCCCAGTAGGTCAGAAGTTTACATACACTCAATTAGTATTTTCACTTAGTAAATTGTTTAACTTGGGTCAAACGTTTCGGGTAGCCTTCTACAAGCTTCCCACAATAAGTTGGGTGAATTTTGGCCCATTCCTCCTGACAGAGCTGCTGAAACTGGAGTCAGGTTTGTAGGCCTCCTTGCTCGCACACGCTTTTTCAGTTCTGTCCACAAGTTTCCTATAGGATTGAGGTCAGTGCTTTGTGATGGCCACTCCAATACCTTGACTTTGTTGTCCTTATTAAGCCATTTTGCCACAACTTTGGAAGTATGCTTGGGGTCATTGTCCAACTGGAAGACCCATTTGCGACCAAGCTTTAACTTCCTGACTGATGTCTTGAGATGTTGCTTAAATACATTCACATAATTTTCCCGCCTCATGATGCCATCTATTTTGTGAAGTGCACCAGTTGCTCCTGCAGCAAAGCCCCCCACAACATGATGCTGCCAACCCCATGCTTCACGGTTGGGATGGTGTCTTCAGTGTCTTCAGCTTGCAAACCTCCCCATTTTTCCTCCAAACATAAAGATGGTCATTATGGCCAAACAGTTCTTTTTTTGTTTCATCAGACCAGAGGACATTTCTCCAAAAAGTACGATCTTTGTCCCCGTGTGCAGTTGCAAACCATAATATGGCTTTTTATGGCAGTTTTGGAGCAGTGGCTTCTTCCTGACTGAGCGGCCTTTCAGGTTGTGCCGATATAGGACTTGTTTTACTGTGGATATAGATACTTTAGTACCTGTTTCCTCCAGCATCTTCACAAGGTCCTTTGCTGTTGTTCTGGGATTGATTTGCACTTTTTGCGCAAAAGTACCTTCATCTCTGGGAGACAGAGCGTGCCTCCTTCCTGAGTGGTATGATGGCTGCGTGGTCCCATGGTTTAATATTGTTTGTACAGATGAACATGGTACCTTTAGGCGTTTGGAAATTGCTCCCAAGGACGAACCAGACTTGTGGAGGTCTACAATGTCTTTTCTGAGGTCTTGACTGATTTCTTTTGATTTCCCATGACGTCAAGCAAAGAGGCACTGAGTTTGAAGGTAGGCCTTGAAATATATCCACGGGTACACCTCCAATTGACTCAAAGGATGTAAATTAGCCTATCAGACGCTCCTAAAGACATGACATAATTTTCTGGAATTTTCCAAGCTGTTTAAAGGCACAGTCAACTTAGTGTATGTAAACTTTTGACCCACTGGAATTATAAGTGAAATAATCTGTCTGTAAACAATTGTTGGAAAAATGACTTTCATTCACAAAGTAGATGTCCTAACAGAGTTGCCAAAACTACAGTTTGTTAACAAGAAATTTGTGGAGTGTTTCAAAAATGAGTTTTCATGACTCCAACCTAAGTGTATGTAATCTTCTGACTTCAGCTGTACATATTTTAAAATAGCAAATGGTTTAAAGCATAAATGTTGATTTATTATAAATATTGATTGAATTTTGAGTCAATATTTTAATTAACATTTTGAAGAAGACACTGGGAATTGGAATACTTTTCATACGGTAGACTTTGTGAGATTGTAAATGATGTTACACTCCAGATTTTTAGGGCTCTGTAAGTTATATCAGAGGTAACATGTACAACATGAACCTTCATCACTGGTATTTATGTGAGAAGGCAGATGTGAACTCAGGTCTCCTGCTTGTCAAAATACTGCCTCAGTCCACTCAGCCAGTCATCAGGATAAAACTGTTGTGATGAACCAACCTTGTTACACTGATGACATAGGGCCCGATTCAGACTTGAGATAAGTAGACAACATGGACTCAATTACGGACTAGAGTCATACATGTTTTTAGTCCACTTTAAATCATCTTATATCAAGTCTGAATACGGCCTAGGGATAATTTTGGGGGGTGAAATTCCACCTTTATTATTTCATACCTTCTTAACAGAAGATTGAAGGCAAAATGGGAACTACAAACATCGTGCTTTTGTACTGTTCAGAATTCCCAGAGTCTGATGCATAGAGGTGAAGGGAGGGCATTTGTGGGCAAGTGTGCCCTCTAGTAAACTCTACGGTAAACTATGAAGGTAGGTTTGAGGTAAGTTTGCGGTGCCATCCCTGATATCCGGCCCTTCACGAACTCAGACAGTTGAGGGCACACCAAACACTCAGACGAAACTCTCCAAAACAATCCAAGAAATTATGTGTCAATGAAACGTGAATACACAATGTTAACACGTCAAAGAAGGAAACAGAAAAGGAATTCACTCAATAAGAACATGTATTTTGTGCATCATTTCGGCTGCTTATGCTAATAGTCTAAGTAAAAGTCCTAACTTTACTGTACTGTGATTCAATTCATCTGAACAACCTTCCATGTCATGTATTGTACCATCATCTGAATATATAGACTCAGGACAGGACATTAGAGTAATGGATGACTGACTAGTGAATCGCATTGAGCCCTGGGCTAAAGTTTTTTACAAGTTTTGTATGAGTGCTACTGCTAACATTAGCAGTCATTTTCCGTATTGTTTTTCATGAATGTGATATTTACCACATTTCTGTTGCTTTAGAAGAATATGACAAATATCTTAGATCTTTGAACTGTCTATATCAATATAAAAATGTTTAAGACCTTTACATTTTTCTTGTCATTTAATAATTTGCTTCAGTCATGTCTTGAAAAAATAATTTTGTACTCATTCATTATTATACTGGACAAAATGTATTAATTAGAATTTTCACAAATCATTTTTTTCTTGTGTCCTTCGTTTGAGCATAATACTGTACATTTGACCATTTGTAATTACCGATGAGGAGTTTATAAAACACACCATATAAGAGCAGAGAATATACAATAAGAGGTGAGACTCCCATTTACAATATTTGGAAACTCCAGATGAAGGAATCCAATTGTGCACTAGACAGGATTTGAAACACCATCATAGTGGTTAGGAGCTTTAGAGAGACGAAACAACCCCAAAAGAGAAGGGATCTAATTTTGCACTACACAGGACTCGAAACACCATAAAAGTGCTTTCAAACTTTTCCGGGTTAGGGCTCCCAGTCTCTGGCAATGTGCAGCACAACACTTGATTATGTGGTGTTACAACACACCATGTCAGAACACCTCAGGATGAACGTTTCAATACACCTTAAATCGGTCCCAATACCCTCACAACCATGTGTTTTAATACTCCAGCAAAGTTAAGGTAACGTCTCCTTTAAGGTGGTGGTGGCAGCTCAGTTGGCACTAGTTTGTCTTATAAAGCACTTCAATTTTACTGTGTGTGTTTGGTTCCTTTAAAGAGCAGCTAGCGTGCTGAGTTTTGCATGTGAATAACACTGTAGGTGTTGCAATGAAGTGGTTTAAAAAGACATCTTGGTGAAAAGGGCTCAAATCTTAGATTTGAGAAATAAGTGCAGCCTAGTAACAAAATAAAACTCTGGGATCCTCCTTTTAACAGTGGCCCTCAAAATTGCTTTAAAAGGAGTGTTTTCCCACGACTGTACTACGAAATGTTGTACAATGACTGGCCATTTTATATTTCACTCCCTGTATGGCACTCGGAATTTGATTGCACCTCTAGCGGAACATTCTTTTCTCACATAGAATGCAACCGGCTGAACAAGAATAGGTCAACTATTGTACTATGGGGTTGTCTGATTTTGCTGTTGCTTACTCGTGTTGTTGGCTGTGGAAAATGTTCTGTGGACAACAGTTTTTCATTAAATAATTCAAATAACCATAGTTTGGCGGCCTACCTACCAGGTCTCATTTGGATCATAGCGAGAGCTGGCCCAATTTAACCCCTGTACATTATTGTCATTAAACTGAATAGATTCATTCATATCACTTTCATGTTACTTATAATGGTCTCATACAGTAAATGTCCTCATATCCATGAGTAAATTTACTCTATCGCTGAATAGCAGCAGCAGCCCATCCCTCATGTAATTATATCCAGAGCATCACCCTGCACTGGCTGGTATAGTGGGCAGGCACAACCCAGTAAGGAAAACAAATGACCAACATGACCGCTATTCATAGGCAAGTTGACCAGAGTTTTACCACTGCTACGCAAGTAGATGGTTTGTTTGGTGAATCAGTGGCTGCCAGTGGCTGTTGCTATGGCGGAGGGCACACATGGAAAAAATGGTTTCCATGGCGATCGTACAGATAAACATGCTGATGCGACCTGCATTATGATAGGGACTATGACACGATGAATCTACAAATTGGACAATAGGACCACATCAGTATTAATAAAAAATCATTTTGGAATAAAGCTCATGTTGGATGTACAGGGGTATGGTTATGTACACTAAGCCTGCACACCTGTATCTGATCTGGGTGATGTCTTCATTTCTAGAGAATACATGCAAACTTGATCGGAACAATGGAAATGCCATGGAAACGTTTGGGGGAGAGATACCAAATCTCCTTTCCCTCCAGCAAAATGTGCCTACATTTAGGCTATTTTTTCATGTGTGTTTCACACTATTTTGAGGTAAAAATCTGCGTATAATGCTTTTCTGGATGTCAACCCCAACACATATTCATGTCATCGTCACCAATCAACCACATTACAGTTAAAAACTATTTTGACTAACACCACTGATTTCTGTATGCTAGCTACGCTACCAGCTTATACGAACAGGAGTTAGCATCTAGCAGTAATTTCTTCTAAACCTGAAAAGGGACAACTTCTAAATGGTATGCAGCGAAAACATCCAAATATATCCAAACGGGATATTAGTAAACACATTGTGGGCCTGTTACAATACATAATTCATGACGGATTTAACGAATATCCACTTTGTTAGATCAGATTTGTTGAATGTGTGCCAATCCGGCGTCCTTCTTCTTGTGACAATACAGAGGCGGATGCAAGATGCA